>NC_060243.1:19527753-19830783 GCF_021155785.1 Neodiprion fabricii
GGAAATGGTGATAGCCCCAGGACCTCCGAAATTTGAACCACCGCTGAAAAATCCAGCACCAGGAATCTGCCTGCCAGTGATCGTCAGCTTCTGTCAGTACCACAAGGTAAGAGAAGTGAAGTGAACCGATTATTGCCAAATCACTGTGACGAACGAATGTGCAATCCGCCTTCTCGTTTCGTTTGCGAAAAAATATTTGGTGCACTGAAATCCAGGGGGTTCGACTAGTTCGGATGAAAACAGACAGCATTGACCCGCATGCACACGTCTATCCATTTGAGTGTGCATCGCGAGCACTCGACTGGATCCGGCAGTTGGAGTTTCAGTTTCATTCTCTGCAGCTCGTGAACTCCTCCGCTCGAACTAAGGGCTTCATCCAACTCCAAATAGTCGAACAATTTGATAACTCCTACAGAGGGTATTGTTCAAGGTCTATATACTTGGTCCATTTCACTCAGGATCAATATTCATTACTCATATTTAACCCTATGAAATACGTCATTCCGAGTGGAAACACGAAAGTAAGGAACTTGTCTTTGTCGAGGAGCAGGAAAAATTTGATACACCATTTGTGGCACTTCGACTGTATCAATTTTCGCCACTTTTGCGAACTTCTGTATTCGCTGGTGCGACCTTTGATCTCATGGATTTACTCAATTCAATACTGATATTCAACTTTGAAGTGGTGAATCAAAGCACCATTGTACGATTGGTGACCATAATGCTCGGTTAAATGTAATAAATGTGGTCACAACCGGATCAAACGATGTCCACAACTGATCCCGAGTCGACCTAAACCTCTCGTATAAATAGGCATCGTTCATCGTTGACACGTGATTGTTACAGATCCCGTACAATTTCACCGTATTCCCGAACTACATGGGCAACTTTGGACAGAGGGACGCTCAGCACGAGCTTGAACTGTACGACGCAGTTGTCGATGTGCGCTGCTACGAATTGGCAGCCCTGTTTCTCTGCAGTGTGTTTGTGCCGAAGTGTGGTGTACGAGGCCAGGTGGTTAGGCCATGTCGCAGTCTCTGCTATCGTAAGAATTTTCGACTGATTGGTGTTTCCTTCGATTGCTTATTCGGCCAATGCTGTAAATTCGTTCCTTTTTGAAGAGACCAAACATCGCTGCGGGTTCTTCCTCGAAGTGTTTGGTCTCACCCTGCCCGAGTATCTAGAGTGCAACCTTTTTCCCGAGAATGCTGACCCCGAGGTTTGCGTTGGACACCGCGAGGTCATCGAAGCGGCAAAAAGGGCGGAGAAACCCGGTGAGTAATATCTTTCTAGTGGAATGATGATTGTGCTCCTGTATGAAAAAGACATAATGGGGTGTGTACGAGCAGATGGTTGAAAGGGTAGGTGAATTTATATCCCGACAACCAATTGCTTCATTCGATTCGGGCTTATCTGATTGAAAAGCATGTATATTGAGCTTCCTTTGCGTATTTTTTTCTGATACGTTCATTTGATAGAAAGCATTGTTATTAACAATAACGTCAACCATTTTTCTCAGCAATGTGTAGTGTGATGCCCAGAATATCTCAAAAACGGCTCAAACTGATTGACTTTATATCTATAGACAATATTTGTGGATTCGTCACGTTCTTTGCAACGATCCAAATTTGTTTTCCTTTTGTTTTTTCATCAACCTAATAATAACCGTCTGAGGACGTGGCAAAACGAATTAGCTATCGAAGAACACTGTCTTGTGAATTCAAAGTGGTTAGGTTGGTTAGGTCCTTTTTAGAGTTCCGTAACTCAAAAAGTAAAAACAGAACCCTTGTTGGAACACTTCGTTGTCTGTCTGTTCGTCTGTCAAGACAATTTTTTTAGGAACTGATAGAAGTATCAAGTTGAAATTAATATCAAATACTAAGATGTACGATCTCTTGGAGGTGTAAGACATTCAAGCTTCCAGGTCAATGGAATCAAACGATGCGGCCATTTATGTCACATACTTTAGCACTCGCAAACTCACTCATCAAAACCTATAGGGTACTTCCCGTTGACTTAGAATCATGAAATTTGAAAAGAAACAAGGTCTCACGGCACAAGTAAAGGGAAAAGTCTCAAAATAGTTAATCTGTTGTTACATAACATCAAAGGAAATGATCAAGTTTATACGAAAACCTCAGGGCGCGAGTCCTACTCACACTTGTCTAGTTTTTTGAGATATTGTGAGTAGCGCGAAACATGTCATCCAGCCAAGTTATGTTCATGCTGAGTTTCAAATATATAAGAATTTCCGAATAAACCCGTTATCATTTTTTTTTTTTTTCTTCTTCCAGTCCGTGTTTTTTTTTTTTTTTTTTCAGCAAAATGCATTTTGCATGGGGTATGTCATGCGGCAACGTCGAGAACGAACTGGGAAAACAAAAGACGGGCTTAACGACCGTTATAAATATCTCACCAAATCTATTGTCCACGATAACAATGATCCAAACACTGCGGAATACCTCTTGAAACGTTATCCCGCCGCTGTCACCAATTTTCGTGCTCCAATTTCAAATGGCACCCGTTTCCTTCCGCGAGAATTGGCGTGATCATGGAGTTCAGATTTGAGCGATTTGGGAAAACAATTACTCAAATCAAACTTACTCGCACAATCGTTTGTGAACGGTTTTCATTAAAAAAAAATGGTGTATCCTGGGTTGTAAAAAATTTTCATGAAACGATTGCGGCGTGATTTTATCACATTTTTTCTCGAAATGCATTATACTGCCGAGGCGGAATTGATTCCGATGATTTTTCCGTACCACTCTACAAATTCTCATACCCAAGAAAATTCGGTTATTTATATTTCGTTTCTGATTACCTCTCGAGTGACTTCATGATGATATATAATGCTGCAATACGGTTGTTACCAATGAAACCAATTTCCAAGAATAGGTACTTCAGTTAATTACAAACAGCAACAAGAAAGGAAAGAAAAGAGCCAGAATCTGACAGTTTCAGAAAAGAAGACTCGGAGTGCGAAATTAACTATAATGGGGATGATAAGAAAATAATAATGTTTAGGGGACCAGTTTAGAGAAAAGTGGGTCGAGTAACGATCGAAGGCTGCTGCGGTTACGTAAGAAGGTAAACGATGTTCAGTACCAACAAGTTTCACTTACGACAACTGTGCTTATATAAACAGACCGAGCATTGGGAAAAGGACTTGATTGTGAAGTAAGCTCGAAAAATTCGAAGAAGCCAATTCCACGTTGCTTATGCAGCGGTATTGAACCGAAATCAGTGTTGGAATCAAAACAATACTCTGAGCAATTTACAATCGGTCCAGGATAATTGATCCGCAATTTGCAATTCCGACCCCGGAATCCATTCCGCGAATAAGATTTCTGCACGATTAAACAACTGTCGATAAGAAATTATCACCGAAGCGCGATCCCCTGGGAAATTTACCAGAACCCCTTTATACGTTTTCGGACAAACTTGCCACCCCGGAATATTTGCGACTTCCTGGAAACGTTGAAGATGCTTTCGGTTTCTTTATCGTTTCGAACTGTTTCACAACGATCACGTGACTCATCGCATTCTCGAGGGTTGAACTCTCACCCTGAATCAGCTTTGAGTCTTTGGCCTTGTGGTTTATATTTTGCAAGAAAAAGCGTTCGGAATATTCCGGTTCATCAAAGCGTGGAATCGCATCCCGTTTTTAGGTACAGAAAAGGAGGTCTGACTTTCGTCTTGAGTCGATCCGCGCCGATCTGTCTCTTGATTGCTGTTGGAGACAATCACGGAGGATCGAGATTCTTTCTCAATTTATCAGGTGTGTGTAGTACTTGGAGGATGTTTTGTACAGATTACCGGGATGATAAAAGAAGCTGAAAAGTTAAGAAGAATCGCAAATGGTCCATTTGGCTACCCTTCCTGCTTTTTCTGGCTCCTTCCACGACCATTCGATGATCAATAAATTGCGACAAAGCGGTTTCTTCTTCCTTTTCTTCAACTTCTTCACCCTCTTTGCAAGGTCCGTCTCTGTTTCATTGGGCAGGGGGTGAAAATGTCGAATTAATAGAAAATCGAAGTGTCGCAATACCCAGCTTTCAAAATCTCAGAAATCTATTCGTTGAAACTTTAAAATCTACATAGCCAAAGTGTAAAATAGTGAAGTATACAGATCACCAAAATACAAAAATGCCAGAATTCCAACGATTTCATATTTTAACCCTGAATTCAAAATGGATTTTGAAACAACGATATAGTTGTCAATGTTCTATTTTCTGACCATTTTACACTCCGACCTCGACCAGTTCCATGTTTGGCGGAAAAAATATTCACGTCTCTATTTTTTCGATAATTTTGAAACATTTCACCTACTCTCTCCAGCGGTTTAATGTTATATCATGTATTTCGCGATACAAGATGTTCACTTTTGCGAGGGATGAGATAGCAAAAAAAAAACACGAAGCACATGTCGGGTCCTATCGCGAATTCTTTTCATTTGCCACACGCTGTCACCGTCGTACAAAAGTTCACCGAGACCCCCGACCTACCGCTAATGCAAATCTAATTGTAAAATCCATATATTGAACGATAACGCTGTCAAGCTAACCGGTGGAAGCGGCTGTTATCTAACTTCAAAATTCTCACTTTTCTACCGGCAATTGTTCCGCACCCTCGCTGTATGCCACAGTTTTTGTGTTCAAAGACAAGAATTATTTTTCCTCATCAATTTTTATCCGGCTCAACATATTGTAATGTATTTCTCGGAATAAGCATGATCGCATTTGTCTCATTTCATGTTATTATTTTGAATGACATTTTTACCGGAATCTCACCTCTCAAAATGTGGCTGATCATTCTTGGGTCAAAATTGAATATCAAACTGTCATAATTAACATTCTGCTGTCATAGAATCATCATGCTATTCTACATAATATATTCATGAACAGGATTTTGGATAGTTCGAGATTCGAAAATGCATGAAAAGTCAATTAAGAATTTGACATGTTACCTCCGTTGTCGAAAATTGAAAAAGAATTGATCCCGTCGGAAGTCCAATATATTCGAAACATTTTTCCTCCTTTGTCTGCAAAGTAAGTTTTAATGTTTTTGCAACATGAGACATGAACCATTACAACGATCCTGAACATCATCCATTCTGTGCCAATAAATAACAACTAGATTACAAAAACAGGAATGTCAAATCATCGTTCGAAATATTTGAATTAATAAAATTTTCCAGCGGGTGAGTTGCGATTTGAATATCGATTGCTGGACATATCTGTGTATGGAATTTGTTTGCAAGGCTTAAAAGCAATGGAAATTATTACATATTTCTTTATTTTTCGTTTCTCTTGGTGCATTTGATGAAAATGCAAAGTACACGCTGATTGAAATATTAAAAGTCTTCTTTCGTACTTCCAGTCTGTACAAGCGGGTTTCAATGCGATGGTACCCGATGCATTCCGGTTGATTGGCGTTGCGACGGTCACGTCGATTGCGCTGACCAATCCGACGAAATCGGGTGTGGCGAATGCGGAGCCACGGCACCTTCGACCAGCGACGAAGAATCCCTCGCTGACCCCGTTCTTCACTGTGGAGAGAGACAATGCATGTCCAGTTTACACGTCTGCGATGGAACCACGGACTGCCCTTGGGGACAGGACGAAAGGAACTGCTGTAAGTGAAGCTTTGTTCACTAAAAAATTTGCTAATTGTTGTGATCGTTGAAAAACAGCGAGAAACCGCTTCCATTCATTCATAATTGTTTGTAGAAATCGCTTGAAACCATTCCAAAATCATTTGAGACCCTTGGAATTCATTTTAAAATACTTTGCTATTATTCTGCAACTACTCCAAACTACTTAGAAGTGTTTTGAATTTCCTCGGTATTATTCTTCGAATATTTATAATTATTTTTAAACCTCTTGAAGACATTCAAAATGACTTAGGAAATGTTCATGCCCGTTCAAAATTGTTTTAAAACCATTTGTAACAATTTGAAAATCGTTTGTGACCACTTTCAAGTCTTTAAAACACCTTGTAATTAGTTTGAAACAGCTTAGTTCCTTGTTGTATTCAAAGAAGTTATTAAACAAAACACCAAGCCTGTTGAAACATGTCGAAATCAGGGACACGGCTCCATACGAATTCGAGATATTCGTCTCGAGTATGCGTTTTGGGGCAAAATGCATACATGTTTCAGGATTCGATGTAAAATTTTGCAATTATAAATAAAAAAAATAAAATAAACATCACCAAACATTTGTTCTCGAAAACAAAGAAATTGTTCACCTGAAAACCTGTGGTCATTTTTAACAGGTTGACTTTGCAGTCAGAAAAGTCTAAAAAAAATCACAACACGTACACAGATGTCACATCCAAATCTGTAATTTTTTTATGGTTTCCTTTGTTGGAATGGCGTGGAAATCGGATAGAACTAGAAGATCACGCTGCTTTCAATTTACAGTGTATAAGTAAAGATAGAGGGGTGAAATTTGGGCAAACTTGGCTGCTCATAAGAAGGAAAAGTTTGGAATAACGCAATCACAAATCGGTTAAAGGACGTATTTCATATGCAAACCCGGCTAGGCTCTTTTACAAATTTTTTGTCACCGTTGATTGCAATGTAACTTGAATTCCATGAAACTATCCTCTGAGATTAGATAAAATTGAAATCCAATTTTTCAAAGTATTAGACAAAGATAAAAATTCTTATCGATCAAAAAACATAGAGAAATCACGTATTGATCCTGTGGTTTCAGTAAGACTTAGCGAGCGGAACGGTGACATTGGTAAAGGACGGTTGGAGATTTACCACGCTGAGAACGGGAACTTCTCACCAGCCTGTGTAATGAATTGGGACGCAGAAACCTCACCTCATCAGATATGCTCATATCTTGGATACAAGTGAGTTCGTCTTACACTGGAGCATTTCGATTGCGGAATGATCTGGAAGTGTTCTTGGCGGTGCGCGGTGTATTAATCGTCCTAAAAATCTCAATCTGATCCAACAGAGTCGCAAACTCGTCGGTACTGTCCAGAAATGGCACCAACGTCTCGATGCCACAGCGGAAAATCGAGACCTCGGTTCAATGGCGGCTTGCTCAAAAAACCAACACCAACATTCTCAAGGAACTCCGGCGCTGCACAAAATACGAAAATTATCCTACCGTTGAACTGGCCTGTTCGGAATACGGTAAGAGTAGTCAGGAACTGAATGAACGATGATTCAAATACTTAACCAAAGAAAAAGACAGTCCGGAAATATTCGAGACAATGTTGCAATTATACTAGAATCTACATAATATCGTCTTAACATATTCACAAAAAAAAAACAATAGTCCAAAACTTCTGCAATATACTCAAACATCCGCTGACGGGGTTTCTAATTTTTTTGAGTACTGTTCAACAATCCCCAAATTCTCGAAATTGACATTTCGAGTTCTGCGATACGTTATTTTTCACACCGTCACAGGATGCGGAAAGCGAAAGCGCATCTACGGTAACTCGAGGCCTCAGGCGAGGATCGTCGGTGGAGTTGAAGCAGCTCCCGGTGATTGGCCATTCCTTGCAGCGCTTCTCGGTGGACCTGAACAGGTTTTTTACTGTGCTGGAGTCCTGATTTCCGATCAGTGGGTTCTGACCGCGTCACATTGCGTCGGAAAGTGAGTTTTCAATCATATCTTTGAGTCGTTCTAGTTTGAATCTTGATGAATGTGTCACCAACAACCCTCGAATTATGGAGAAAAGGAATAAATTTTCTACAAAGTGTATCCAATTAATCACTGAAAAGTTCAGGCAATCTCAAGATTAAGAGTTTTTTTGCGAAAAAGTATGAAGAATCTTTCAGGTTGTTAGACAAACAGATGTTGTCACCTCAAAGCACAAGCGTTCGAATCCCACCGCTGTCACCAATTTTTGTTCTCACATCGCACCGAAAACACATCATATTCAAGTTCATTATCCAAACTCCTTCAACTTCTTGGAAAGGTTTACAATTCATATATCACGTCAACTTTATTGCCTTATTTTTCACACACGCATTATTACACTTATGATGTCCTCGACCTATCCGGTGTGAAGGAAGAAATCTGGCAGTTTCAGCCACTCCGACGTATCCGGATGGACAATCCAGCTCGGTATAACAAGACGCCACGCTCATACTTACCTCGGTCAAAAAGTCAAGGTAAAGCGAGTCGTTCCTCACCCAAATTATAACCTGGGAGTAGCTCACGACAACGACGTCGCTCTTTTCCAGGTAAATCCAACGCTTACGATTTTGTATTTGTAGACATGACGGAATTATCCATTCGCTACTAACAAATCCAGTTCAATTTAAATTCTTATCAGCATTAGGACGTTAATCTAAAAACTCAGAAGCCGTTGTCCACTTTCAGAACTCTTTGTTTGACTTGAACATCACCCTTTTCAAGTGATTTGTTTTCACACGGCGTCTTAATCACCGTCTTGAAACATCGTGTTCAAGGACTCGTTGCTTTTTTCTATTACATCAGATCTTGCGAAGGCTAAAGTTTGTACAATCTTTTCAGCTTGACAGTCGCGTTCAGTTTCACGACCATCTAAGACCTGTTTGCTTGCCAACTGCGGACATGGAGCTGACGCCCGGAACACTTTGCACAGTAATCGGTTGGGGAAAGAAGGAAGACACGGATGGTGAGCAATCAGATTAGATGAGGCTCTCTTGAACGTTTTCGTCAAATTTTTGCCGTAACATTCGTCGTTTCAGATCGAGTCTGAAGCAAAATTAGAACGTTACACATCGTATCTCTCTGTTACAGTTTCGGAATACGAGCCGGCCGTCAACGAAGTAAACGTCCCAGTATTGAACAGAGAGCTCTGCAACCTTTGGCTCGAACACAAAGAGCTTAACGTAACCGACGGCATGATTTGCGCCGGTTATCCAGAAGGAGGGAAAGACGCCTGTCAGGTGAATAATTTCCAATACTCCCAAATTGTTAAACAATGATTCCCGTGAAAAAAATAGATTTTTTAAAGTCAACAAAACTCCTGACCTCGACTTCTCAACTTTCTGCCCAGAGAAAACAATGAAACTTAGCAAATTCATTTTGAGTGATCGACTGCGCATGCGCAAAATAATTGAAGTCTATTGGTCCGTGAGATCGTATCGCGGTGATATTTTCGTCTGCTAGGCAGGGGAACCAACTCACTGGAAACGAGTCATAGAATATCAAACTCTCTCACGTCGAGTGGCAAATCGAAATCACGTTGTTACGATGACCCGCAACAGTCATTAGTCCTCAGTTAGTCAACAACGAAAGTTTTCTTGTCAAGTTTTTCAGAATTATTTGAACAACTATTAGAGATCCGCTTAACCGGAACAAAAAATTCTCACCACCTACATAACTTTTATAAGCGGTGTTTGACAGTTAAAGCTTCAAGTGGCCAACCAGCATGAAGTAACTAAAAAGTTCGCGCACGCGCAGTCAGCCGCTGTATCTGTCATGTTTGAATGCTTTATTTCAGTTTAAGTTAACCACGGGTTTCAATTTTCAATTTGTTTTACCACTTCATGAAATATAAAATGGGAACATTTCTGAAATGAACGGGGAATTGGATTGCCATTTGAATTACCAGCTGGATGTTCTGTTGTATACATTCAGACAAAACAAAATTCAAAACGAATTATATGAATTGCTAAGTAAATTGAGTTTATTGGAACACATTGAATGAATGAGCAGAAAAATTCTTAAATGGCTATTAAAAATTTCATAATATCAAATGTCTTCAGAAGAGTGGGAAAAAATTGGATGAAACTCGTAAAAACGAAAAACCAATATTCACAAGAATTATTAAAATTGCGATATAGCTTTTGCCGATACCAAAAAATGAAAATCTAATACTTTACGAAAATTTTGATGAGTCGTATTGAATTCGCAGGGTGATTCAGGGGGGCCACTTTTGTGTCGAGACAAAAAGGACCCGGAAAGATGGTTCGTTGGCGGAATAGTGAGTTGGGGTATAAAATGTGCTCATCCAAAGCTACCGGGTGTTTACGCATACGTGCCAAGGTACGTGACGTGGATCCACAAACAGATCGCGAAATACTCCGACAAAGACAAGGGGTAACGAGAGCTTTGACGAGAAACTTGATATAATTTAAAAACTGCATGTGCAGGTATACTTATGCACGCGTTCTACGTCTGCGCGAAAACATGATTACGCTGAACGAAAACGGTAGTAGAAATAGAGAAGAAAACATGATAAACCGAGGCAGTAAATTATATGCCCGAATTTGGAGAAGGGACGAGGAAAAAAAATAAAAAAAAATAAAAAAAAGAGAAAGAGAGGGGAAAAATACGCGTTCGGATAAAAATCGAATTATTTTTGAACGCAGTTGTTTTCGTCGCGTCTATTGATTAAGTAATACCTGTGCACACATAAATATATCATACACATATTATACATATATACATGTGTGTACATATGTAATAGTTTTGTTGCAACTCAAATGTAAAAGTAGGCAAGTATGGCCGCATGCTGAAAATAAACACAACACGCTATTTCTCAACGAATGACACGCGTGTTGGGATTTGGCGAACCATTTCTCCACTAAAGAAGAAAAACTGTTTTTGTCCGCTTATAAAGCAAATAGCCTCTGTACGGTGGCGCGATCTACCGCCCATCACGTAAATGTGTCTCGTGAATCGCGGTAACTTAACGCTGTAAATTCCCTGGGTTGAGGTTATGTTTTCGCCTCCTCATAACTTGAATTTTTGCTCGTGCATTTAGTTTGGTTGTCGTGTATCTTGTAATGTTTTACCATAACCGTTACTTAATTGAGAAATCATACGATTTGCTCATTTTCAGCATGCGACTAATTGCCTAATTTTACATTTCCATTGGGAAAAACATTACGTGCAACTCGTGAGCAAAACGATTCTGAGTTCGTGCGGCTAACTTCACACTCACTCGGAATCGTGTCATTTGCCCACTATTTGCACAATGTACTATTCTACCGTGCTGAATAGAGTGTGGAGAAAAATAACAGTAATATAGAATTAGAAGAATTAAAACACAGAAGAAAAAAAAGTAACGATACATTCCTTAGTTTTCCGATCTGATCAACAGCGGCGAAAATGTTGACTAGCTGCAGTATTTTTAAAGCCCGGAGAATCTGATGGGTAATAATAAAACAAGTTACTTGATAAAAACAAAACTACGCAAAAGAACAATCAGAACAGAATTTGAACGAAATTTAAATTCTACCCAGAAAAAAATATATAAAATAAGATGGAGACAATAATTCAACTTCTGATGTATAACTCTTGGCCTGAGGGACACAAGCACTCAAAAGTGAGAAAAAAAAAATATATATATATATATACATCTAAGCATCTGAAAACGTGACAATAAGAAAATATTTTTTGTGTAAGGAAAATGGAAACGACAATAATTATAATTATAATTATAATAACAATATAATTAACTACAATATTGATGATAATACCGATAATAATAATAATAATAATGATGATGATGATAATAGTAAATAAATTATATTAGGCAATTGACAATAAGAAGAAGAAAATTGGAATGAAGCAGAGGAAAAATGAGGAGAGTAAAGTGAAAACTAAAATTAGAAAGAAGAAGAATCGTTTCTACTTGGAATAGACGAGGAAAAATTAATTGGCAAGAAATGAAAAGTGAAACGTAGGAAAATGTGCATAGTGCGAATAAGCCATATAACGTCGTAAAATTGTGCGAGATAAATCTTTGATTAAGGGGCCGTGAAATTGGGTCGAATCACGTATCCATAAATCTTTCTGAGGACAGGTAGTTTATATGTTTAAATATTAGGCCGAGGTGAAGCTGCTGATCCGTATATTACCGTCGTAATTTGAAGAAAATTTGGTCGATAAATTATGCCGCCTATAAATTCTCTCATCCCAAAAGAGGGCAAAATTACTCCATCTCAGTGTAATATCATTATTTTTATAAATTCTACCATTTTTTCCGTCATGATTTTTTTCTGTTTTTTTTTTTTTTTTACAAAAATGTCATTCAAACCTTACGGTCTAAAGATATTAATAATCAGTCTTGTTATTAGTTTAATTATGTTAATTCTGTTCATTTTTGCGTATTACGGATATTTTTTTAACACTCGCAAAATTGAAAATTGACGTATGCAATCCTTAACCAAACAAAACGAAATTAAAATCAAAGCAAAGTATGGATTAAAACATTTTATAACATCAACGTAAGAGATTGATAGCGAAATTTTGTTGGCTGGCTTTCGCGACGATAGAGAATAATAACGACGTACAAAAAAAATGTAATCACAAAATGTTTGATTCACCTGCGTGACGTGCGATTTTTATCAATGATATATGATACTGAGATTGCGGTGTGAAAATTCACGTTTTTTTTTCAACAAAATGAATATTGAAAGAAGAAGCAAAACTGACAAAATAGAAATACCGAAGGGGAGATAGGTTTGAAATTCATTAACGAAGATTGATTAACACTTCGCAATGTATCCTTTTAACATTTCACAAATTGGTTTGGGCTTTCGAAGAATGTAAGAAAAAAGTATTCTAACTCGATTGGAAAAAAAAAAAAATCACGCGCTAGCAAAATTTTCTTCGAAATTTATAAAACTTGCGCCTTGTATCACAAAATACGTAAAAACAAAACAAATGATTACGTTCCGTGAAATAAAACTCACATTAACTCGAAAACGAGAACAATCAATAAATGAAACACCATTGGTTAAACTGCTGATTAAAAATTGAATATCTCATCTTTGTTGTTAATAACTAGCGATATTTTTTATCTTGTTATTTTTCAATTTCTATTCTTTTTTATCATTAATAGGGTAAAAATTTATCGACAAAATTTTCGCAAGAGCATCGGTGCGATAAATCAAATTCTATATAGAACCCGCGGTAAATTAGCTTTACATATATTTAGATATGAATATACACAGAACGAATTCGTAACGACTGCATATTCCCTCGTCTCGTGAAACTTAATGCGCATGCGCTACGATCCGAGAGCGACTGTTCGCCAGGGCGACCAACCGTCATAAATTTAGACGACAGTTCGCCCCGATTTATGTTACCACAAAAATTTTGCCAGTTGTCGGTTGCGCTCAACTCATTACTGTCAAATTTTTGACGTTACGTATATGGCGGTGAACTATCGTTTGTGACAGTTATTCACCCTGGCAAATAGCTGCTCTGGAGTTCTATTGCGTGCGTACTAAATCGAACAGTTGACGGAACGTTCCAATCGTTGAGGATTCACTCTGTATACCTGTTATACATGTAATACAGTGTGAAAATTTAGAAATGAGTGCACAATCATTACATGTAACTCGCGACCTAATTGTTTTCCAACCCTGCAAATCATTGCGATAATTTTTTGATTTCTGACTTATTTTTCATAAATAAGGAGAAATTTTGTCATGAATCGAAGAGAAACGATACTACCAAACGGAAGTCATTCATGGCAACGATGTAAATATACAACACATTTATTATACTGGGTTATTTCCGTGAAGCGTTCCGTAACGACTCCTAGTTCCAGGCAATTCGGGATACACATACACTCTGGCAATGAGTATACTCTGTTCTACGAGAGAACGACACAACGTCACGCAGGTTCGGGATAGCGAAGCTCACTCGCAATCAGTATCGTATCCAGAATATCGTGCATTTGTCCCCTACGCCAAAAGTCCACGCTCTGTGAAAGACCTAACAGGTGAAATAACGTGAACACAGCGGTCTCATTACATCGCGAATAAATTTATTCCACTTCTTCGTCAATATGTATTTATCGAACAGAATAACAAAGCCACAATTCAAAATTGACAATTCCGAACACACTCGCAACGTTGCTGACGATTGACGCTCCACGGTTTGAATTGATTTGAAATTAACCGTTAGGTTAGGAATCAATCGTTAGGTTTGAAATTAACTATTAGCTTTGGAATCAAGCGTTAGGTTTAAAATGAATCGTTAGGTTTGAATTTAGCAATTAGGTTTGAGTACCTGGGTACCCTTGTCGGCTATACTCGGGTCTGGTCGGCTGCGAGACCAGTTCGGTTACCTGGAGAGGGTAAAGTGGGCGGAGCATCGAACTGGATCTAACCACACCGAACGCGTTTGGCTTGGTAAGCGTGTCGATCTCTCGTGGAACAGAGTTACAGAGCTTCAAGTTTCACAAGGGAGACATAAGCTGCGCGCTAGCAGAAGACCGATGGCCAAAGTCAACCGGTGAAACTCGAAGCTCTGCTCAGAATGTACGTGTATCCTTGGGGTGGTTCTTATTTGCCCGATGTTCGAATTTCAATTGTGCCGCCCCCTCGTTTGCTTCTAAATTAAAAAAATTCATATTTTGAGCCTAATTTGAATGTCCGAACTTAATTTTTACCATCCGCTGTAACGACGCGAA
The DNA here is from genome assembly GCF_021155785.1 of Neodiprion fabricii. NCBI lineage: Eukaryota > Metazoa > Arthropoda > Insecta > Hymenoptera > Diprionidae > Neodiprion > Neodiprion fabricii. The sequence continues at coordinate 19,542,148 of NC_060243.1, forward strand.
GTTTTCCACTTATATACACGTGATTTTTATCTTCTAATGTTATTATTTTACTGAAACATCTAACCTTGGAGGAAAAAAATTAATTTTTTATGGATTTGACGGGGATCGATGCTACTTTCAAGGCGAATAAAAAATTAAAAAATTTAATGGTCATTCTAAGGTATTTTTATCCTGCTTATTTGAATATTTTTCTATTTTTTAAATTGAAAGCAGATGGTTGTCACCTAAATATTTCTTTGATGATTTCGTTATAACCTGAAATTCTTCATATTATGTTTCTAGATAACCTGAATGCGTAATAAGCGTAATTTATGACTGATATCTTGCTTTTTTGCTACCATTTTCAATTAAGGCGGCGAAAAATATTCAAATAAGCAGGGTAAAAATGCCTTAGAATGGCTAATACATTTTTACTTTTTAAAGCACTATCGATCCCCGTCAATTCTATACAAAAATTAATTTTTTTCATCCAAGTTTACATGTTTCAGTAAAATAATAACATTAGAAGATAACAATCACGTGTATTTTAAATGAAAAACTTTGCGTCGTCACGGTAGATAGAAAAAAATCAAGTTAGGACATTCGTATTGAGCTCAAAATTTTTATTTTTTTATTTAGAAACAAACGAGGGGCAGCACAATTGGAATTTGAATCCCAGTGGGTCGTATCAAGGAAACAGCCTGTTATAAATTATAGAAACGTCGAATTGTATAGCTGCGAGTTACATAACTAGTAACAACAATAATAAACTCATAAGTATATACATATAGGTAAAATTAGAATATGAAATAAATGGAAACATAAACATGAAATTTTGAAAACGAAAAATGTGAAAAAATACACTAATTACATGTGTAGGAATGAACGTTATATATAATGCTACAGGTGTTTAGACGATAATGATACGAAAATAAATTATAGGAAACTCATCGTAAACGTTCGACTAATCTCGTGTATATATATTATTATATGTATTATTATATACATATACATGTTTACAGTATACACATACTTGTGACAATATAACAAATATATATTATATATTATACTAACAGCCAAGTTCAGATAAACAAGCTGCAGCAACGGCATTATTTTCTAAGAAAGGAAGAGAGGCGAATAGTTGTAATACAATGCTAATCGTTTAATGACGTACTATGATTTTAAAAGATGTGAGATGAAGGTGTTAAAAAAAAAACAAAAACTGAGTATATCAAATAATGAGAAAAAGAAAATAAGGGAGATGATATTTCGGAAATACTTTATACTGGCAAAAGGAGAAAAAGCGGTAACTAAGAAAAAAAAAAAAAAAAATTGGATAAAAAGAAAAACTGGAAACAGATTTAAAAAAAAAAAAAATACTAAGTGCTATATATGTAAGATTAGCATGTATAAATAATATATATATATATATACATATATACATATATTTAAATTATACACATTATGTTACCAAACGCATTTAATGCGGGTTAAAAATATTTTTTATGTGTTGGTGATTATAATTATCATGAATACATTATATAGTAATGATAGTACGATTGATTTATAATTGAAAATAGACGCATACGAGCGTTGCGAGGATATAATAACGGTATAATATTGATTGTGAACCACCAAGTGGTAAATCTAATTATACATATACATATATGATAATGCTATACGCTAAATACGCTATGTTACATGATAAATGCTATATATATATATAAACATATATACTGGATAATAATTGACATGAAATGTTGCTGAAATATGACGTACACAATACATATATATATGTATATATGAATATACTCATATATTAGACTGCCTCAAAAAGAAGACTTAATATTTTTTTTCGTATTTCTACTTCAAGAAATCTTAGTTTTCAACATAATATTGAACCTCGTAAAACCAAATTGCCATACGATTTTTTTAAGCGGTGTCGCACCGAGATTTCGTATTCGCCTTTTAATTAACACGTAAGAAACCGAATTTTGACGGTTGGAGGGAGAAAATAATTTTTTTATACTACGAACGGAACTCTCTATGGTAGCATTTGACAACTTGTACGTTTTGTTCGAATCGACGCATCGTAGAAAATTTTTAATCACACGGCGATATCTCTCTCGCACTCATACATCAATTAATCCACTTTCACAGATTATTAAGAATTATGAGTGGAAATTTATTGTTTAAACAAATTAATAAATTTAATGTTTTTCACGTATTCGACAGATATTGTTCAACATTTTCTTGTGACCCAGTTTAAGAAGCTGGGCGTTTATCCTAGGTACCCATTTTTCGAAAAGGTCAAAAACGACGTCTTACGCAATCTTGAATACCTCGAAGATCGTGCGGTTAAAAATTTTCCACGTAGCACCGATTCGAAGAAAACACGTAAGTTGTCAAACGCTATCATTCAGAGTTACGTCCGTTACATAGAAAAATTATTATCTCTCTCCGACCGTTAGAATTTGGTTTCTTACGTGTTAATTAAAAGGCAAATTGAAAAACTGAATGCGGCACCGCTCAAAAAAATCGCTCAACGATTTACTTTCAAGAGGTTCAATATTATGTTATAAACTATGGTTTCATAAAATGGAAGATCAAAAATAAAATGAAGGTTTCTTTTCAGGCGGTCTAATATAAATATATATATATATATATATATATATATATATAAGTATTTTGTATACACGTAAGGTAAGATGTATGCGTTTCGAGTTTCTCAATATGCGGAATGACGCGTGCGGTTTATTTAAGCAACCGGAGTTACGTCTCTCATTTCAGGTTGAGTGTCGTGTCGTCCCAAACCTTACCAAAAAATAAAAATTGTTATTCAGGATGACTGTGGCAGGATACGAAGTTCAACCTGAAATCAGAGCTGTAACTCCGATTGTTTGAACAAGGCGCACGCATCGTTCCACATATGGAGAAACTCACGGTATAAACCTAATCGATATCAATGTACGGTGTGTTCCGTCCAATTTGTCTGCTGTTAAAAACTGAGTGTCCAGAAATTTGATCCATATTTTTTTATACCATTAATAGTAACTCATTTCAGACTATTTTGCAAATTTACTTACCTCTAGTAACGTATTTATGAATTAAATACGCAATATTGATGCATACTTCGTTCACTGTATGGAATACATTGCTCTTAAAATTATCCTCAAATTTTCAAGCTCGAAAAATGATAAAACGAACGGCTATTTGGTGGAAAAATCTGACGAAAAAAACGTTCATGGATGAATTTCGGTTGAAGGAAAAAAATCAGAGACATTTTTTATCCAAGTCGGCATGGAATACACCATACATTGTATAGATATATTAATGATGATGAATCATTGTTAGCGTTTTATCAACGGTTGAATGTAATATCGTATACATATGAAATGAGTGTTTACTGTTAATTGGGCAAACTTTTTCATCAATCACAGTAACGATGAAATTTTTACACATTTTACCAGATTTTCCGAAGTGAGCGTGTGAGGATTTCTGTTATAAGAGAAAAGCTTATACCCCAGAAAAATCTTTCGAGCAGAATCTAATTTTTGTGAAAAAAATTCTCTGTAACTTCTCAGTTTCTTGAATGTTATACCAGGTAATTACAATTAGATTGAAAAAAAAATATATATATATATATGTTGGTAAGTAAATAGAAAAAATGAATAGATTGTCTTCTCAATTGATTGTATAATAACAATGTGACAGATTATAAGGGGTATCAAATCGATGAATGCAAAAAGTGGCCCAATTGACTAATTTTAAGACGATCCCTTGTACATAGATATGTACCATATACATATACATTATAAAATAGATTTCAATCTGCATCGTGATTGAAATGTAGAAACGAACGAGATGGAAAAAAAAAAATAATAATACGAAACAGTATCGTATACATACTATACTATATACTACATATACTATACATATACTGATGGTACAAATACGTATAATGATAAAAATAATTACGATAATGATAATAATCAGCCGCGATCACGTCAATAGATCGAGATATTGCATTGAAAAGTAGCATTTAGTAAGAGTTTCGGAGAAAAGGAATATATTATACTAGAATAATTATGCTTGATCGTAAATATAATATGAGAAGGTCAATACGCAGTCAGTGAGCTTCAATTTTTGTTTCAACAATTATTAAAAATGATGAACAATTTTTTTTCAATCCGCAGTGAAACTCATTTGAGGAAGAGGCCGATTTGAAGCCACTAAAAAAGTATAAAACAACTATTAACAAAGTCGAATGATGAGGAATTGGAAAAAATAAACAAAGAAACAAATTTTTTCCAGACAATTCAGAGAGTAAGTGAGAAAAAAAAAATGAAGATAGATTATAATATTAACGATAGTAATAATGATGATGATAATAATGAAAATGCCGACTATAAAACTGCAAGGCAGACAGTATTTAATTATAATACATCATATACACATAGTTATAAGCATAGGCGTACACATTATAACAATGTTGCATAAAATGCGTATGATATAGTTTATTTATAAGACGTCGCATAAGTCATTGTTGATCGTAGAACACAAAAGTTGAAAAAAAACAAACAAAAAAAAATTGGTAACTCGTAATGTTGTAGGGACTGTTTAGGGATAGACTTAAACACGTACGTATGCATGTCGGTACGCGAATTTTGTGATTGCACGTATCATTTTTTCGTTATCGAAAAATACTTTCAATTCACGCACCAAAATACGAAGTGTGAAATAACGCATGATAAAGTAAAAATGTTGTTTTTGGAAATATTGATTCATATTTTTTTTTTTTTTTTTAATGGTAAAATTATTTTTATTGAATAATCATAAACTAACCATGTACTACGATCAAACATATACGTATATAATACAGATATACGCCATACATTATATATATAATGATTTATAAAGCAAATTGTAATAATTTCCTTTTAGCTGAAAGAGAAAATTTGCTACATCTGCAACTGTTATTATCACTGTTACGGATTTTTTAATTTCATCAATCACACTAACCGAAACTTGTACAAATTTTGTAAAGAAAAAAGTTGTGATGATGAATTTCGATACCGAAGAGTCATGAACTCGGGTGTCATTTTCATCCCAATTGACGCGTATGGTGAATATATAAAATGTGTTTGTAAACAGTCATTGTAATATCGTATACAGATACTGGGCTATTTTGCGAAAATATCACACAGGCTAAATCAGCCTGCACCTCGATAACCGGTCATACATTTTTGTGAAACGAATTGCATGAGCGCGGACGGTAGGTAGCCTAAATCCGCCTGCATTTACGCAATTCGAGATACACGCTTCTCGAAATCCGCCTGCATTTACGCAATTCGAGATACACGCTTATCGAAATCCGCCTGCATTTATGCAATTCGAGATACACGCTTATCGAAATCCGCCTGCACTTTGACAACCAGCATTACATTTTTGTAAAATCAACTCGGAGTTGCATAAATGCAGGCGGATATATATATCCCGTGTGATATGTACGTGAAATAACCCAATGTATAAATAAATAGCATATGAGCTTTTTTAGGAACATGTTACGAGAGTTTTCACCGTTTAGTCGTAAGATTATGTCATGTAAGTGTTCTAGAATAATATTTTTTTAAGGATAAAGGTGAGGAGGAAAAAGCCAGATATAGTATATAGTGAAAAATGTTGACTGAATCCTAGGGATAATAACATGTTGCGTACATCGGCACTTCTTTGAACAGCACAAATACTGCACCTTAATTATTACGCTAAATTATTATCGATACATGCGTAACAATGATATATGATGAAACACATATTTATATTATGAATGTTGTCATTATGATATTTTATGGATATAAAAAATCGTATATAGCGTAAATACTTATGTGATGACTTACTCATATTAACTGCGGAGCCTTGCATTGTCATATGAATATAATTAATTGATACTGATTAACCACTATTATACTGTAATTGATATTAATCAGATTTTTCCTTTCTTTCAACTTCCGTTCCTCTTTTTTTGGCAAAAAAAAAATAAATAAATAAATAACGGAAGTTATTGATGTCTTATTCGGTAAAGTATTTATTTATTTATTCATTCATCCACTTTTTTTTACGTTATATTATTTATGTAGAACTGGTTAATGAATTTTCTATCAATTTTCATTTCTACTCTCACTTTATGTTCTTGAAATTGATATTTCGATATCGTTTACATAGTTCGTTGCCTTCGAGAGATGATAAAAAATAAAAAAAACTTCTAGAACAACAAAAAGAATCGGTAGTTAGAGAATTTGGTTGATTGAGAGGGAAAAAAGGATGAGAAATAGAACGCTAACTGTCTTCCTTAGTATCCAGGCAACAATGAATTATGGTGTAGTAATAATAATTATAGGTATTTCAAATAAAATAAGGCGACGAAATTTAATAATAACCGACAATACTGTGTGAACAGACAATAAATATTTCTTAGCGAATGTTCCAAGATGGACAATAAATAATTATGAATATTAAACTGTACGATATATAATACTAAATAATGATCAAGGTATATGTAACATAATATAATATAATATAATAATACGTATATTATATGTAGGACACATGTTAGTAGATAGGTGATAGAATTTAAATAATATATACTGTTTGATAGAAGCTGTGAATGATTAAGACACGTATTAACTTGTATAAATACGCATAGCCATTACGAATACATAAAATTATTGTTAAATGAAAAAACAAAATACTTATAAACGGTATAATGAACGAATTTTATGACAAGGGCAAGATTTAAAACACTTCTCGAAAATTTTTACTTTTCCGTTGCTGCCAGAGAAAAAACGATGATATTGTTTCGGTCGATTTCTATGTAAAACAGGATTCATTTATCTTCCATTTTTCGAAACTTAAAAACAAACGAAAAGAAAAATCCATCGTATTGGCCAGAAACGATAACCAAAAGTCAATATTTGTAGTCAATTGAGGAGTAGTATACCGTTACAGACGTGTTAATCTTTTCGTTTTTTTAAACAAAATTCAGACGGCGCACAGTTGGAGAATAAATTTTCAACGAGGTTGGTCAATTGTTCGATATACAATATATAGTTGTTACCTAGTCTAGCCAATTTTATATAGACTTTTTATTCTTTAACCACGACGTTTGGTAAAACGTACAAACTCTACCGAAAAGTAACCAATATTTCACAGTTTCCATTAATTCGCGATAGCATTCGCACACTCGCGTCAGTTTTCTTCGGCGTAAGGATAGCGAAAAGAAGAAAAATCGTTACGCATGATACGTAGACTGAAAAAGAAACTGAAAAACATTTATTTGAGACAAGTGTATCATGTGCTTGGATTCGAGTGAATAAAAAATTCCGTGAGAAAATGGTAAAAAAAAGAAAAACAAAAAAAAAATAAACAACTATCATACCCAATGAATAACTTGCGCAACTTTTTTTTTTTTTTTTTAATCACCGTAATACACAGCAAAGCAATTTAGTTACAGTCACTAAACATTTATAGTACATAGTCACAGTTGAACAGAATATACAGCAACTGTATGTATAAACAATAAAGAAATACTATTCGAAGCAATTGAAGAACTGTTTGAATTTCAAAGATTCCGAATGAATAACTATTTCAACGTATAAATATTTTTGAATTGAACAATTATTCTCAGCTGAATAGTTATCAATTGACAAATGAAAACTATGCAAGTTCGATGTTTAGTTGTATGTAATTGTTATTTCTTTTTGGCGAAGGATGAGAAAACAGAAAAATTTGATCAAGTAAATAGAGTTGGTATTTTATTCAATGGTAATACAATTTTTTTTTTTTTTTTACAGTTTACGCATCATGCGCGATACTATTTTTATGAAATGCATACATTTAACGCTGTGCAATACTTGCCGCGCACAAATAAAAGGAGAAAATACGTATGATTTGAAATATTTTACCTGTATACCGATCATTTGCATAATACGTTTTAAAGATAGTTTAAGAACGATGATGAATTTATATAAATAGTAATAATAAAATCGCATGTAACTACTCCTGTCAAGTCAATGTTAAATAGCAAAATATATTAGAAGTTTATATAATATACACAGTAAGATACGCGTATTCATTTGTTGATATACATTATGTAACAATATGATATTCGAGATTTAGATAAACCGTAATATAAATCGGCATAAATTATTGCACACGAATTTATATACTGTAATCATGCGTTACGGTGAATTGAGAAAACCGAGATTTTCAATTGTGAAATTATAAACAATGTCGGTACATCGTTGTTGATTTTCATTTGTCGCAACCACAAGTAAACGAGCATAAAATTTTAATTGACAAGTCCCGCTTTATTTTTCTCAACAAATTTCGACCATTTGTTTAAATTCCTCATTCTCACCGTTCCTATTTCTTGCAAGTTCCATGAATAAAAATATCTAGCAAGTGAGAAGTGACAGACAATCGCAAATTGCCGTCGTGCGATATTTCCAAGTTTTCAATCCTCGCGACTATCTATTCGACGGAAAACTTGCCGAGGTACTTATAATTCATTTATAAATTATCCTCATCAACGAGTAACCGCTAATCGTATTATCGAGAAGAATCGAATTAAATTTGATCTTCAAACTATATTATACATGATTAGAGAAAATGGATAAACTAGAGATTTAAAAAATGTGAAAAAATTATCGAAAAAATATTTGTGGGAGGAAGAAAAAGTTATACAAAAACTGCACGCACAGCCGGAATATACGCTTAGGATAAACAGAAGCGAAAGAATAAATAGAAAATAAAAAAAAAAAAATGAAGATAAAAAAAGGAAAGAATTTATAGTAAAATGTTCAGTATTCAGTCCACGTATAAATACATATATATATATATATATATATACATATACACATATAATAACATTATAGTACGTATAAATGAATGTAAGTGATATTCTTGTACATACATATGTAAAGTTGAACGGTTTACCAATGTAATACTATACATTATTAACAATAATGATAACTATATTGACTATACACTGATGATCTTTGTCTAGTACTGAACTTGGTACAGCTTTAGCGGTGATCCTTCCCATAACATGAATATACATATATAGGTATGATCGTACACTTTTAGTAACAATGAAATAGGATGACGGGAAAATATGTTTAATAACAATAATTCAATGTGAGATAAAATATCGAGTTACATATGCATATTATTATTATTGTGCCGGTGAAGTGCGGTAAGAAGAAATAATAATTGATTTGAAAAAATGAAAAACAATATCTCGGACCGCGCAATAAGACAGTAATAACTATAATAAATGTAAAAGGCGTTCGAAATAACTGAATCGGTAAAGTAATCAGATGTTATTGTCGAAATTTGAAAATAATACGTTTAGATTATGAATTACGAATGATTGTGGAAATTTTTTGTTGAAAAGAAATTGACGATGGAAGAATCCCGGGGTGGAAATTGACAACTACGTTACAACGAGACAGGATGTTGCAAATACGGCAACACCGACGGAATAATTCTCGATATTTTATTCTCAATATGGGACTTATTGTGGATATATTTAATGTAATTATGTTTGCTTTGCGGTACACGGGAAATATTCTGATCGTGAAATCAATGATGTTCGAGAATACGTAGAAAAAGGTAATAAATATATTCAGATTATTGTTGTTATTGTTATTAGTTTATCATAAATACCACGTTTAATAGCATTATGATTATTGTAACAACTGAGCCTTTATAAAAAATGACGCGAAACAAATTTAACAACAATCGGCAGATAATGGTTGATAATAATTACCGACACTCTGAGATTTATAAAATTTTCTGATCTGTGAAACAAAATAGTTTATACATATATATATATGTATACATATATATACATGAATATATATATATATATGTATGACTAAAGTAATAATAAAAATTTGTACACTGCATGTCGAATTGTGCGTGTCACTGTGATGGGTATATAGATATATATTATATATATAATGAATCGATATATTTATACATCGTATATACATATTATATATTATATAACTATATCTATACACTGTAATACACCAATAACCAATTACTATACACACCCATATACACATAATATAATATATGCTTTGTTACGTAATTGATATACCTATAGCTGAATTATACGATATGTAATAGATTGTTGTATCGTGATAAAAAAAAAAAAAAAAAAAAAAAAAAAAAAAAAAAAAAAAAAAAAAAAAAAAAAAAAAAACTCATCGTCATCCGCATCTATCCATAATATGAATCTCGTTGTTACTCAAATGATTCATCGTAATTTGCGAGAAGAATCGCTAATACTGCGTTGCAAAATTAATCAACTTGTGATGAGGGTTGAGAAAAAGAAAAAAAAAAAAAAAAAACAAGAATCCTTTCACGTTTGTATTATTTATTTTTTCTCTATTATTTCTTTTTCTCGTTAATCGAAACGTTCATCACCGCAGACTTTATATTAGTGCTCAATTGTATTACGATTAAGAAAATTAATTTTGTAAACGAGATCCCTCAAATCGAGCTAAATATGTACATATATATACATATTTACACGCGTATAGACAATAATGCTACATTATATGTAGGAATTAGTTAGGTAATAACAAAGAGAAGAATGATATGATACAAAATATGTCCAGACAGATGATTATATGAATATTTGGCAAACACGTCACGTTCGTAGAATATTTTATTTCTTAGAGCCTGGCAAAACAATTGATAAAAAAAAAAAAAAATGTGACGCAATATTTTTTGAATAATCGTTATCAGTTGACAATTTTTTTTTTACAAATTTACAAGCTCGTAAAAAATCCACCGAAAACTTTTCGATCGCTAGAAAGCGTGTTGTTTTCCAATTAATCAGACTTCTCGCTAGTGTAACGTATCGTAACACATAAATTCTCTTGTGCTGCCTTTTCTTGTAGAGAAAGAAATAGAAAAAAAAAGAAAAAAAAAAGAAAAAGAAGAAATAAAGAAACTCTCGGAATAAATAAGACATTCTGAAAAAATTGTTCACAACTGCTACGACAATAATAAATATATCGTGCGAATAAATATTAGAGATATATTATTGTAATGATAATCGCGTCTATGCCTCTGATATTGTTGCTTTACATAGCCGCTTGTGTTAAATATATACATTATATATACACATATTATATAATATATTGATATTGTATACAATTATTGTGTAAATCGTGCTGAATATATAAATTGAGTTGTGGATATTGTGACGTGAGCATGACGCGATGCGTCTGATATAGATAAGGTGGATAAATTGAAAAAATGAGAAAATTGAGAGCATTGAGATTTGAAGAAATGGGGTTGTAAAAATGAGTAAAAAAAATTAAAAAATATCCACCAGCATAGAACCGCGCAACTCTTGCTGGACAAGGGAAAGCTGTTTGTGGCCTGAAAATGAACGGAAGAGTATTTGAAATTGGAAAAGAAACAAATGAGAAAGAGATGAAAAATCGGTGTGACGTTTGGAAATATTGAATAAATAAACAATTAGATATAAATTATACATGCATGTATATATGATTAAAAGTGAGTAAATTTAATATTATTTTCATGACGTTGTAAGACAATAATCATAAATAATTATTACAGATAAACGATGTAAGCATAGATGGTATATATATATATATATATATCATTCATCTGTACAACTAATTATTAATTATCGTCTTACGACGACATGAAAATAATTCTGAAATCACTCACTTGTATTCACGTATACATGTTGCATATGCAAGTTATATATTATTTATATATACGAGTTATACACTTGCATATGTTATATTTAACCTAGGTTATACGTGAAAATAGTTTATTGTGGGTAAAGCGATGTGTTTAAAGAAGAGGAAGAACAATAACCAAAAACCGAAGGGTTGACAAAATTTAAGAGGGTATAATTTAGTTCAAAAATAACGTCGGGAAAATTCCAAGACCCTATTTTCTTTATACATTTTCTATAATTGACTGCGTTTTTTCTGGTTGCATTTTATTGTAATTTAGTCGTTTAATTCTTTCCGGAACGTTTCAACTCTAAAAATCTGCTGGAATGACATGATTTTTGAATTTCGAAAAAGATGGAATAAAAATTCGAAAAATTCCGTGGATCGCTTCGTACATATGCTTAAAATATATGTGTAGTTACAATCAAATTGTGTGTTAAAGAGACTTGTTGTTGGGTATTGGTTTCAATGCCCGAATGAAACGAACAATAATCAAACCATAGTATTGAAAATTTGAAGTGACTATTGTGTTATAATTGCAGTAAATATTTGGAATAATGGAACATACATACATCTGTACATGTTATACACATCTATTAAGTATACAATGGTATATTAGATTGTTTCGCTTCGTTGAATATATTAAAGGAAAGAATTTAAACAAGAGATAAAAATGAGAAAGAAAGAGAGAGTATATTAAGTAATCGGAAATTATACGCATATAAATGTATACAAATATGTATATACTGGAATATATATATATTTGTGAAAATTGTGTGTTGACAAATAAATTATGAAACAAACAATGTGAAACGTGAATTCTTGATTCAAGCCCCACTCGTTTCATATACTACGCGTTTTCTAACACCTGCTTCGAATCCCTGAGCATCCAATTAGCGGAAAAAGAGTCCTGTCAAACGATTTTGGGACAAAAAGTTTCCGAGCTCTGAAATTCGCGAAAAAAAAAAAGCTGACCGCTGTGAATTTTTTCAGACGAAATTTAAGTTGGCCAATTTTTTTTTTTTCTCTTTTCTAAAGTGAATTACTTCTTTTATGCGCTATATCGACGTAATTAGGCCGATTACGCTGCGAGCATCGTATCAAGAGCTACAATTAAAAAACGAATCATTTTCTTCGTATATTCTTAGCGTCCCCTGAGATGTTCCGACGGTAGAATTGAGAACTTATTGCAGAACATCTGAGAGTTACCAATTTCGCCATGATGCTCGCTGCATTCACCTTCCGAGTAACAATCTTCGCAATGGTAAGCCCAAGCCAGTACTTGGCCTGCGTGTACGGCGATACAAGAAATTAATGGTGAGGATGAATTTATTCCAAAATTCGTAGCAAAACAGTGATTTAATTAAAGTATAGGTACCCGAGAGAAGAATGTATACATAAATCATAAATAATGATAGATCAGATGTAACAATGATGCAGAGACCAAAAATTATACATGTATATGCGGCCCATGTACGATATTAATGGTTTATGATCCATTTACGACTAATACGTGATGCGTACTATGAAATTTAAAATTTTCCAGGAGAAAAACTAGATTATCTACAATAATACGGCTATAATATGAAAATAGAAGAATTATTCACTTCGAAATTGGATTTTATTCGACACGCGCTCGATGTGTTCCATAACATTATTATTCGTAAATATTCCAACGACTTTTCATTTGCTCTCTCGATCTTGAATTTTCATAGGCATAGAATCGAAACGTTGTTTTAGCTGGTCGCAAGTGAAGTATCTGCGTTGGGTGAAAGAGCAGAATTGTTTTTCGAAAAGTATTCGGATGGAAAAAAATTCAGAGTAACTCTGATACGTCACGGATGCGCTAATTTTGATCAAGATGAAATGGATGCTCCGTATATGAGACAGTATTTAACGCTGCGTAGTGGTTTAAAGACCTAGAAAGGTGATAGGGAGAGAAAGAACGACGCTTCTTAACACTTCGAGTGTATTTTAACACACATTCGAAAGATACGAGTGAAATCTTTCATCATCCAACAGTCGCAGAACGGCAGCGTTATTAGCCGAGCCGTTCAATGAAGAATATATCTTCAGTCAACGGCTGACCATCGAAGGGCCTGGCCGCTTGAGTCTGGAATCGGCAGGAGAGATAAAGTGTGTATTTCTAGTATGAAACGTGAAAACTAAAAGCATTATACCTCATATCATACATCATACATCGTACATCATACATCACCATACCTAGTATTACAGTTCGAAACCAAAGTTTGAATTTTCGGATGTTCGGAAAGTGACGTCACCAATCTAAAATCGGCTAGCCGAGTTCCTCAGTCGGGTAACAACCGCGCAGTAGAGCGGACGGATGAGAGTCGCGCTCCGCAAATTTCGAGTACCAGGTTCTCAACCTCACGGATCCCGCGCTTCGGGCCGCTACGTATTTCGAGTACCGGGTTCTCAACCTCCCGGATCCCGCGCTTCGGGTCCGCTACGCGGTGAAACTCGACTTCCAGGACACGCGCTCCGTAGTTTTTGCGCTCAAGGTCCACTACCTGCAGGAACTCGTCTTCCAGAACAAACGCTCCGTAGTTTTGGCTGTCCAGGTACTTGACCTGATGACTTTTGACCTTCGGGAGTAATTTTGCGTAGTTTCGGCTGTACAGGTTCGGGACCTCGTGACTTTTGACCAAGCACTGTGTAGTTTCTGCGCGGGTCCGCTACGCGGTGAAACTCGACTTCCAGGATAAGCGCTCCGTGGTTCCTGGTTCATGTTTACAATGAATTATTTCAATTCGTTTTTCGCCCAACTCCAAATTCGGTAGCTGTCAGTCCGCTAATAAAATTTCTCGACTTCCAGGATAAGCGCTCCGTGGTTCCTGGTTCATGTTTACAATGAATTATTTCAATTCGTTTTTCGCGCAACTCCAAATTCGGTAGCTGTCAGTCCGCTAATAAAATTTCTCGACTTCCAGGATAAGCGCTCCGTGGTTCCTGGTTCATGTTTACAATGAATTATTTCGATTCGTTTTTCGCGCAAGCCCAAATTCAGTAGCTGTCAGTGCGCTAATAAAATTTCTGTAACTTTATAATCTTCTCATAATCTTTTTGGTGAAATATGTCGATAAAAAAATTATATTAAACCTTACACATTATTTTTGATTTGTTCTCATGCTGAAAATATTTATTAGTATTCGCGGTATAACTCGAGGTGGTTGGCGGTGGTCGTGGGGGGTGGTTAGGGGTGGTTGCGGGTAATCGAGGTGATTCAGGAAGAGGGACGAGGATTTGTGCTCGGTGAGTAAAACACTTTTATAATATTTCATGGAAATTGTAATTATATTTTATCTAAAATATTTCAAACTAGTCATGTTTACATTGAATTATTTCAATTCATTTTTCGCACAAGCACATATTCAGTAGCTATGAATAAGCTTATACAGTTTATTGTGTTATTAATTAATTAATTAATCAATTACTCAATTATATTAATCCTTACACAATATTTTCGATGTGTTCTTATACTGAAAATATTTATTACTATTCAAGCTATCACCTGAGGTGGTTGAAGGTGGTCGGAGGTGGACGAGGAGGAGGACAAGGAGGACGAGGATTTGTGCTGGGTGAGTAAAACACTTTTATAATATTTGACGGCAATTGTAATTATATTCCATCTGAAGTATTACAAACTTGTCACGTTTACAATAAATTATTTCAATTCATTTTTCATGCAAGCACATATTCAGTAGCTATGAATAATCTTGTACAATTTCTTATATTATTAATTAATTCCTCAATATTCTTATAATATTTATTGGCAATTGTAATTATATTCCATCTGAAATATTACAAACTTGTCACGTTTACAATAAATTATTTCAATTCATTTTTCATGCAAGCACATATTCAGTAGCTATGAATAATCTTGTACAATTTGTTATATTATTAATTAATTCCTTAATATTCTTATAATATTTAATGGCAATTGTAATTATATTTCATCTGAAATATTACAAACTTGTCACGTTTACAATAAATTATTTCAATTCGTTTTTCGTGCAAGCACATATTCAGTAGCTATGAATAATCTTGTACAATTTCTTATATTATTAATTAATTCCTCAATATTCTTATAATATTTATTGGCAATTGTAATTATATTTCATCTGAAATATTACAAACTTGTCACGTTTACAATAAATTATTTCAATTCATTTTTCATGCAAGCACATATTCAGTAGCTATGAATAATCTTGTACAATTTGTTATATTATTAATTAATTCCTTAATATTCTTATAATATTTAATGGCAATTGTAATTATATTTCATCTGAAATATTACAAACTTGTCACGTTTACAATAAATTATTTCAATTCGTTTTTCGTGCAAGCACATATTCAGTAGCTATGAATAATCTTGTACAATTTATTATATTAATAATTGATTGATAAATTACATTAGTCCTTACACAATATTTTTGATGTGTTCCTTTACTAAAAATATTCATTACTATTCCAGGTATAACCCGAGGTGGTCGGAGGTGGACGAGGAGGAGGACGAGGTGGACGAGGAGGAGGCGGGGTGGGTCGTGGGAGCGGCGACGCGGGAAGGGGAAGGGGGGGGAAGGGTCAGGGCGGGAAAGGGGGAGTGGTGGGCGGGGAGGGGAAGAGGCAGGCAGGGAGGGGGGGGGGGAGGGTAGGGAAGGGAAAGGGAGGGGGAGGGGGCGGGAGGGAGGGAGGGAGGGAGGGAGGGAGGGAGGGAGGGAGGGAGGGAGGGTGGGAGAGAGGGAGGGAGTGGAGGACGAATGTCAATGCGAGCCCGTTAGAGTTAATAGAGCAGAACACCCTCCCGCGCGCCCGTCCCTTCCTTCCCTCCCTCCCTCCCTCCCGCCCACCCTGTCCCCTCCCTTCCCCTCCCTTCCCCTTCCCCGCCCACCTCTACCCCTTTCCCGCCCACCTCTACCCCTTCCCCGCCCCGACCCCCCTGCCGCCTCGCCGCTCCCACGACCCACCCCGCCTCCTCCTCGTCCACCTCGTCCTCCTCCTCGTCCACCTCCGACCACCTCGGGTTATACCTGGAATAGTAATGAATATTTTTAGTAAAGGAACACATCAAAAATATTGTGTAAGGACTAATGTAATTTATCAATCAATTATTAATATAATAAATTGTACAAGATTATTCATAGCTACTGAATATGTGCTTGCACGAAAAACGAATTGAAATAATTTATTGTAAACGTGACAAGTTTGTAATATTTCAGATGAAATATAATTACAATTGCCATTAAATATTATAAGAATATTAAGGAATTAATTAATAATATAACAAATTGTACAAGATTATTCATAGCTACTGAATATGTGCTTGCATGAAAAATGAATTGAAATAATTTATTGTAAACGTGACAAGTTTGTAATATTTCAGATGAAATATAATTACAATTGCCATTAAATATTATAAGAATATTAAGGAATTAATTAATAATATAACAAATTGTACAAGATTATTCATAGCTACTGAATATGTGCTTGCATGAAAAATGAATTGAAATAATTTATTGTAAACGTGACAAGTTTGTAATATTTCAGATGAAATATAATTACAATTGCCAATAAATATTATAAGAATATTGAGGAATTAATTAATAATATAAGAAATTGTACAAGATTATTCATAGCTACTGAATATGTGCTTGCACGAAAAACGAATTGAAATAATTTATTGTAAACGTGACAAGTTTGTAATATTTCAGATGAAATATAATTACAATTGCCATTAAATATTATAAGAATATTAAGGAATTAATTAATAATATAACAAATTGTACAAGATTATTCATAGCTACTGAATATGTGCTTGCATGAAAAATGAATTGAAATAATTTATTGTAAACGTGACAAGTTTGTAATATTTCAGATGAAATATAATTACAATTGCCAATAAATATTATAAGAATATTGAGGAATTAATTAATAATATAAGAAATTGTACAAGATTATTCATAGCTACTGAATATGTGCTTGCACGAAAAACGAATTGAAATAATTTATTGTAAACGTGACAAGTTTGTAATATTTCAGATGAAATATAATTACAATTGCCATTAAATATTATAAGAATATTAAGGAATTAATTAATAATATAACAAATTGTACAAGATTATTCATAGCTACTGAATATGTGCTTGCATGAAAAATGAATTGAAATAATTCAATGTAAACATGACTAGTTTGAAATATTTTAGATAAAATATAATTACAATTTCCATGAAATATTATAAAAGTGTTTTACTCACCGAGCACAAATCCTCGTCCCTCTTCCTGAATCACCTCGATTACCCGCAACCACCCCTAACCACCCCCCACGACCACCGCCAACCACCTCGAGTTATACCGCGAATACTAATAAATATTTTCAGCATGAGAACAAATCAAAAATAATGTGTAAGGTTTAATATAATTTTTTTATCGACATATTTCACCAAAAAGATTATGAGAAGATTATAAAGTTACAGAAATTTTATTAGCGCACTGACAGCTACTGAATTTGGGCTTGCGCGAAAAACGAATCGAAATAATTCATTGTAAACATGAACCAGGAACCACGGAGCGCTTATCCTGGAAGTCGAGAAATTTTATTAGCGGACTGACAGCTACCGAATTTGGAGTTGCGCGAAAAACGAATTGAAATAATTCATTGTAAACATGAACCAGGAACCACGGAGCGCTTATCCTGGAAGTCGAGAAATTTTATTAGCGGACTGACAGCTACCGAATTTGGAGTTGCGCGAAAAACGAATTGAAATAATTCAT
This sequence comes from Neodiprion fabricii, assembly GCF_021155785.1. Lineage (NCBI taxonomy): Eukaryota > Metazoa > Arthropoda > Insecta > Hymenoptera > Diprionidae > Neodiprion > Neodiprion fabricii. The sequence continues at coordinate 19,560,708 of NC_060243.1, forward strand.
TGTAAACATGAACCAGGAACCACGGAGCGCTTATCCTGGAAGTCGAGAAATTTTATTAGCGGACTGACAGCTACCGAATTTGGAGTTGGGCGAAAAACGAATTGAAATAATTCATTGTAAACATGAACCAGGAACCACGGAGCGCTTATCCTGGAAGTCGAGTTTCACCGCGTAGCGGACCCGCGCAGAAACTACACAGTGCTTGGTCAAAAGTCACGAGGTCCCGAACCTGTACAGCCGAAACTACGCAAAATTACTCCCGAAGGTCAAAAGTCATCAGGTCAAGTACCTGGACAGCCAAAACTACGGAGCGTTTGTTCTGGAAGACGAGTTCCTGCAGGTAGTGGACCTTGAGCGCAAAAACTACAGAGCGCGTGTCCTGGAAGTCGAGTTTCACCGCGTAGCGGACCCGAAGCGCGGGATCCGGGAGGTTGAGAACCCGGTACTCGAAATACGTAGCGGCCCGAAGCGCGGGATCCGTGAGGTTGAGAACCTGGTACTCGAAATTTGCGGAGCGCGACTCTCATCCGTCCGCTCTACTGCGCGGTTGTTACCCGACTGAGGAACTCGGCTAGCCGATTTTAGATTGGTGACGTCACTTTCCGAACATCCGAAAATTCAAACTTTGGTTTCGAACTGTAATACTAGGTATGGTGATGTATGATGTACGATGTATGATGTATGATATGAGGTATAATGCTTTTAGTTTTCACGTTTCATACTAGAAATACACACTTTATCTCTCCTGCCGATTCCAGACTCAAGCGGCCAGGCCCTTCGATGGTCAGCCGTTGACTGAAGATATATTCTTCATTGAACGGCTCGGCTAATAACGCTGCCGTTCTGCGACTGTTGGATGATGAAAGATTTCACTCGTATCTTTCGAATGTGTGTTAAAATACACTCGAAGTGTTAAGAAGCGTCGTTCTTTCTCTCCCTATCACCTTTCTAGGTCTTTAAACCACTACGCAGCGTTAAATACTGTCTCATATACGGAGCATCCATTTCATCTTGATCAAAATTAGCGCATCCGTGACGTATCAGAGTTACTCTGAATTTTTTTCCATCCGAATACTTTTCGAAAAACAATTCTGTTTTCCTACCCAACGTAGATACAACACTTGCGACCAGCTAAAACAACGTTTCGATTCTATGCCTATGAAAATTCAAGATCGAGAGAGCAAATGAAAAGTTGTTGGAATAATTATGAATACTAATGTCATGGAATACATCGAGCGCGCGTCGAATAGAATCCCATTTCGAAACGAATAATTCTTCTCTTTCCATATCATAGCTAATCTAGTAATATAGGTAAACAGGATGGTTGGAGGTGTTCGGAAATGGTAGGACATTTCAAAAGTTAAAGTCGACGATGATCCGGTGCATCAATTTTCTCGTTACAGATTTTCTTTTCCCATGAGGCATAGAGTATTCAACAACGATAATGCAGTCCTTAAAATTCATCATTCATCTCTGTCTGGAAAGCTAATTCGCAAGGCGTGGTATTCTATTCTATTTGCATTATTAGAAAAATACCCGTACTCTACATACACTGTTTCTAATCTTTTGCTACATTCGGTATAATCCCCATGCTTCCACAGCACGATTAGTCGGAAATGTTTTTGATTATCCATAATAAAATGAAAGAAGTAACAAAGCTTAAATTTATTGTTAAAGCTCTAATGAATACATCAAACTGCGGTCGAATTCATTTATTATTTGCACATGACCTTTGTATATTTGATAAATTATTCCTAAATACATTGAAACATATGTATTTATAATGAAATATCATGCAATGGGCTGTGTAAACTATAAACTATAATTTCTATCGAATAGCTGCTTTTATGTCAACAATGCTTTGAGACTCAGTCAAGTTGGATTTCGATTTTTGCCATCGTATGTAGAACATTGGGTTACAAGAACAAATGCGAATTACGAAGAACTCCGTATTAGAGATAAGGATATTTTAGTTCAAGTATATCTATACACAGAAATCCGTGTGTGAATATACTAAAACCTCTGTGTTTATTGTAAAAATCTAGTTTTAAACATGTGTATATATGTATATACACATGCATAAGTATACATGTACATATATACACATACATGTACATAAATAATTGCCAAGAAATTGAAAACACTCGCAACTTGTCGCAAATAGAATAAAACGTAAGGTTAATAATATACAAATTACACAAGCGCACCATAAAACGTGGCAAGGGTAATCCTAGTGCGGTAATTGTATAAACTGAAGAAATATACATTTACATATACATGATATAAATTAATAGTCTAGAAAAGAGTATTTAGAGAGCTTATCTAATTCCGATCTTGTCACAATAGATCATTAAAGGGGGGGTACACCATGCAAGCAAAAAAAAATACTGCAACTTTGCGATTTTTTTTTGAAAAATCGGATTTATTTATGAACATGCGGTCTTGAATACATTAATATTTAAGTCTTTGAGAACTTAAAAAAATTTTTTTATTGTCGAAAAATTTCAAAATGGCGTCGTGACAGTTGGATCCCCAAAGCCGCTCGGAAAAATGGGGTGCGAGATTTGGTGGAGTCGTGGATAGTCCTAGAACACACAAATTACAAAAAATTAGTTGTATATTATGTTTTCTTGTCCACTACGTACCACTTTTTTGATATCTAGTCTGAAAAATTTTTTTTGACCGTTGATTCGCAAAAACGTGGTCGAAAAATTGAAAAAAAAAAAATCGTCACTTAAACAATCATAAAAAATTTTTGAGACTAGATATCAAAAAAGTGGTACGTAGTGGACAAGAAAACATAATATACAACTAATTTTTTGTAATTTGTGTGTTCTAGGACTATCCACGACTCCACCAAATCTCGCACCCCATTTTTCCGAGCGGCTTTGGGGATCCAACTGTCACGACGCCATTTTGAAATTTTTCGACAATAAAAAAATTTTTTAAAGTTCTCAAAGACTTATATATTAATGTATTCAAGACCGCATGTTCATAAATAAATCCGTTTTTTCAAAAAAAAATCGCAAAGTTGCAGTATTTTTTTTTGCTTGCATGGTGTACCCCCCCCTTAACATAATCAATATACGATTAAAGCTGTATTAGCTACATTCACTATTAGACATAATATTTTTTATCCATTTTTATAGTTATTTAATTTCTTGTACAACAATTTTTCAAATTTCACCGCAAAATGCACAACGAGTTCTCGTAGTGCAAATACGAGTCCAATTACCTTACAGATGGCATTACATTGATTTTTGCCTTCTCGCGTCGAGTTATAAATACAGAGAAATCTCAATGTGAGCTCATTTCTATAAGATTTATTGCAGTGCTATATTCGTAGCTGTACCTGTTATTCTATATTATATACTGTCCTAAATTTTAAACACACAGCACAACAATGGCTGAAAGCACAATGGCAAGAAGAGAGGAGCAATCTGCATCTTAATAAATCTTTTCTTCTTCATACGTAGCGGAGCGATGTCACGTCGGAGGATATGTACTAGTGGATCACTAGGTGGGGCACAGGACTGAAACATAATTATGTTGAAAATCTTCAAAATCTCTTACAGAAGGTAGGTACGTTGCCACACCTTGTATACCAACAATGAATATTCGTAGAGGCTATGTTCATAAATACTTACAAAAGTAAGCTAATATTTTACCCGCAATTGCTTATTACTGATAACTTGATATGATAATATCCCCTTCCCCCTCCCCTCCCCGCCCTTCCCCGCATACAGCTACTTCTACTCCTACTCTACTCCAACTCCTACTACTACGACTACTCCTATTCCTACTCCGACTTCTACCACTTCTACTTCTACTCCTACTACTACTACTCCTGATCCTACTCCTACTTCCACTCCTGATCCTACTCCTATTCCTGATCCTACTCCTACTCTAATGAATATGATAAAAATGTTATACTCACAGTGCACAAGTCCTCGTCATCCTCGTCCTCCTCCTCGTCCACCTCCGACCACCTCCAGGCACCGCCGACCTCCTCCAACAACCACCAATAACCACCACGGGTTATACCTGGAATAGCAATAAATATTCTCAGTATAAGAACACATCAAAAACATTACGTAAGGATTGATATAATTAATTAATTGATTAATAATACAGTAAATATCATTAGCGCATTCATAGCTACCGAATTTGTGCTTGCGCGGAAAATGAATTGAAATAATTTATTGTAAACGTGACAAGTCTGTAATATTTTAGATGAAATATAATTACAATTGTCATGAAATATTATAAAAATGTTTTACTCACCGAGCACAAATCCTCGTCCTTGTCGTCCAACTCGTTCTCCTTGTCTTCCTCGTCATCCTCCTCGTTCACCTCCGACCACCTCCAACCACCTCCAATCACCTCGAGTTATACCTGAAATAGCAATAAATATTTTCAGTATAAGAAAACATCAAAAACATTACGTAAGGAATAATATAATCAATTAAGTAATCAACAATATTATTAATCCCATTAGCGCATTCATAGCTACCGAATTTGTGCTTGCGCGAAAAATGAATTGAAATGATTTATTGTAAACGTGACAAACTTAAAAAAATTTCAGATAAAATATAATTACAATAGCCATTAAATATTATAAAAATGTTTTACTCACTGAGCAGAAATCCTCGTCGTCTTCCTTCTTGTTCACCACATGTCCCTTAAGTCGAGTTTCATTGGGTAGTGGACTTGGAGCGCAGAAGCTACGGAGCGCTTGTCCTGGAAGTTGAGTTTTACCAGGTAGTGGACCTTGAGCTCAGAAACTTCGGAGCACTTCTTCCTGAAATTGAGTTTTACTAGGTAGCGGACCTGGTGCGCAGAAACCACGGAGCGTTCGTCCTGAAAGTCGAGTTTCACCAGGTAGTGAACCTGGAGCGCAGGAACCACGGAGGGTTCATCCTGGAAGTCGAGTTTTACTAGGTAGCGGACCTGGAGCGCATGAAATACTGAGCGCTTTTCGCTGAATCAAGTTTCCCCAGGTAGCATACCTGAAGCGCAGGACACACGGAGCGCTTGACCTGCAAGTCTAATTCCTGCAGGTAGTGGGCCTGGACAGCCAGATCTACGGAGCACTTGTCGTGCAAGTCAAGTTCCTGCTGGTAGTGGACCTTGAGCGCAGAAACTACGGAGCGCTTTTCCTGGAAGTCGAGTTGTACCACGAAGCGGACCCGGAGCGCAGGATCCAGGAGGTAGAGAACCCGGCACTCGAAATCTGCGGAGCGCGATTCTCATCCGTCCGCTCTACTGCGCGGTTGTTCCCAGACTGAGGAATTCAACTAACTGATTTTAGATCGATGACGTCAAGAGAAAAAAATTTTGGGTGACGTCACTTTCTGAACATCCGACATGCAATCTTTGGTTTCGAACTTTAATGCTATGTATGATATGATGATGTATGATGTGATGTATGTATATATGATAAGATGTTAATCTTTCCTGCCGATTCCAGACTCAAGCGGCTAGGCCCTATGATGGTCAGCCGTTGACTAAAGATATATTCTTCAGCTAACAGGTTAGCTAATATCGCTGTCGTTCTGCGACAGTTGGATAATAAAAATTTTTGCTCGTACCTTTCAAATGTGTTCAAATACACTCGAAGTTTTAACAAGCTTCGTTCTATCTCTCCCTATCAAAAAAAATAAATAAAAATCGTCGACAATCACCTTTTGAGGTCTTTAAATCAGAACACTGCGTTAAATACTGTCTCATATACGGACCATCCATTTCATCTCGATTAAAATTAGCGCATCCGTGACGTATTACAGTTACCCTGAATTTTTCTCAATACGAACACTTTTCGAAAAACAATTCTGCTTCTCTACCCAACGTAGATACTTCACTTGCGACTAGCTAAAACAGCGTTTTGATTCCGTGCCTACGAAAATTCAAGATCGAGAGAGCAAATGAAAAGTTGTTGGAATAATTATGCATGTTAATGTTATAAAATACACGGCGGTGCAGGGCGACGAGGAGGACACAGGCGGTCGGAGGTGGTCGGAGGTGTCCGGAAATGGTAGGATATGGTAGGAACTGGTAGGTGGTGGTTGTCGGAGGTATGAGGTGGTTAGAGGCTGTAGGAAGTGATCGGCGGGGGTGGTAGGAGGTGGTCGGTGGTGGCATTAGGTGTTTGTCGGCGGCTGGAGGGGGTAGGAAGTGTTTGGAGGTGGTTGGAAGTGATCGGCGCTGGTCGAGGAGGACGAAGACGACATGGACGTCGATGGTCGGCGTGGAGTCGGTGGACGGAGACGAGGTGGACAAGGAAGACGAAGGTGGTCGGAGGTGGGCTGAGGTGGTTGACGGTGGTTGAAGGTCGGCGCGGTGATTGGCGGTGGACGCTGTTACGCGTCTTCTCACGGGAATGATCAAGCTGATCGACATTTCTAAGTCGCAGTCGACAAATAGTCTTACGTACTCACTTTGTACCGACTCAATCTCAAGCTTTGATACCGACACTACTTTTGCTGCTACGAATGTCGGTGCAAGCCCGTTAGGTTTAGTCGATAGAGCGGAACCCTCCTACGCTCCCAAGCCCACCTAGGCCCACTAGCCCGCCGAAAAATGTTCACAAAAATTTACCCAGGGGTTTCCGTCTTTATATTCTTCAGGCAACGTCATTGCGTACATGCATACCTATCGGTCGAAGATACCGATCGAGTTACCAGGATGCAGGTATCGGTAAAATAGATAGCCGTCAGTTGGCCAGTCTTTGATATTCAATTTCACGATTTTCTTATGAATTTATTTTGATTTCTACAGCAAGTTATCATCGCATTCAACGTCAGAATCCGCGAAGTTGTTCTATCAATAATTGAATCTCGACTAATTAACTTACCTACAGTCACGTCTTTGATACTTTCCGTATAACCGACTGATGAATTGATTTTCACGGTAGGTAACGCAGAGCCCTTCACTCTAGTACCGCCTGTTTCTTGTTTGTTACTAATTTTGTTTTCTTATTCTTATCGTCAAACAAATAATATCAATCTCTTGAACGATATTGGAGTACTCGTTGACAAGAGAAATGAAATATGGTATTGAATAAAATTTACAAGTGATTCGGAAATTCATAAGATGAATCAGAAGATTTAAAGGACATACAGGAAACTATACGCAGGATTTTCCTTTCAATTTTTTTTTTTTTCTCTTCACTTTCGCTTCAATCATTGTAGCAAAGCTGTACAAACTTAAGACGCGTGAAATCCTCGTAAACAAGAGTATAGAGAGAACTATATGACCCAATCCAACCGGACCTAATCTAACCTAACTCTGCATTGGCCTAACGAGGATTATTTGTGAGCGATTCGTTCGGAAAAAGTAAGAAGATAGAGACGAAAGTATTCGAGGGAGGTCGAGAATGCTGCAAGAGATGAAAGAGTATCATTTTAATCCTACGGTGATTTTACACCATCTTGCCTGCTATCTGATGTGACATTAAATACCAACATAGGGTTGGCGGACAATGGGGATTAGAGGACAGAAGAGTTTTGATAATACGCAGGCTCAGGGCCTAACGGTCCGGACAAATACGATTTTCCGCTTTGAAATATATCCGCGTAAAATCTCGCCGCTTTCCTGGATCCCCCAATCCCACGAGCAGCACCAGCAACAGCTATTATCTCGGGGCACAGAAACATGCGAGCGTGAATTATCGGGGTGTCAAGAATTACTTATGGATGGGATAAGCGACGGGGAAAAAAAATTGACAAATAAATATCTGAATAAAAATTACTCGTGTTGGAATATGCCTAACTTTTTCATCGTGGTAACGGACGAAAACCAATCGGAGAAAAGTTTTGCGTGGAAAGAAAAATGGCAGCCGATTGTTCGCTTTGGATTGAATTTCGCTGATAATTTTTTGTTTTTTTTCTTTTTAATTGCGTTCAAAATCATACAGTAAAGCCGGAATATTGAAAATTTCAACGGTACATAAAGTGAGTATCATAATATAAAGGTTTTTAATCCGACACAACCAAATAAGCACAATCACGAAACCCGAATATACCTACTGAAGCAACAAAATCGGCAATAGTGCAAATAATCAGTTATAAGAAAACACCGACGAGAAATAAATAGAGGTAGAGAAATATTCCGGCTGAGTTCCTATCACATCTTACAATACAATTGTCAAAGAATAATCGCAGTCACAACTTCCTGAAGAAACGTTTCTATAAAGCGACACAAAACATGCAAACGAATTTACAATCAGTGACAATATCAGCCAAGATTGAAAAGGGATGAGAATCGATTTCGGGAAGCTTGGCACGACTGAATAGGAATCTTGAAAATTGAAAATAAAACGTTCATATTACCATAGAGCCTGAGCTGATAAAACACAGAATAAATACTAAAGGTTCTTTCGGTTTTTAGTGACATTTTTTGATTCGTTGATCACAATGGCCTTAATTACGTGGATATAACACCTAAATGAACTGATTATAGCATTTTTCGAACACCGCTAGAAATAGACTGGAAAATTAGTAAGGATTTCACTTACCTTTCATCGAATTAAAAACTAATTTTCGTAAAATCGATTCGGATAACCCTTTTCAGACCCTTAAATTTAGGCCCCAAGGAATTCAGAGAAGGCAGCTTCATTTTTTTTAAACACGATGGAAATACGAAGAAATATTATCTGTTTTGGCTTTAATTTTTTGCACTTTTTGCAGCGAGGTCAGACTGTGCTCAATATCAAAATTACGTTGAAATAGGGTTTGAATAACCTGATTTTAATTACCTTTCAAATTACCTAAACATTGTCCGAAAAATTCAAAGTAATTAGCCTTTCTTGATTGCGATTTCTAGAGTCTCAAACTAATCAATCCTTCAACCAAATCGCTGTGGCTTTGTACTAACCTTTTGATTGTATTAGACAAATATGAAACCATTTTCAGCGATTTTCGTAATCGATCAATAATTTGTCAACTATGATACAATCTCGTATTTTTTTCTTGGTATCAGAACTTTTTTGTATTGCAGACAAGTGTGGCATGAGTACATGATTTGATTTCATTTTCGATACGTTTACACTGAGAAAAATTTCATTTATTATAGTAACTAGAAAAAATTCAGTAAAACACGTATCGTTAAAACAAACTGCTTGAATATCGTTGGAGTTACGAAGAGTGAGGTACACGTAACCATTTTGCGCTATTGTCGATCCTTTTTTGATAATTGCAACGCAAAATCAGTTTATTCGGTTTACTATACTTTTTTAGTTAAATAAGGCTTTAACATCAATTTATCGTTGCACAAGCATTAAATTTTCTCAACAGTTGCAAGAAAATCTAGTAACATTGATCGTAATGAGAAAGAATAGTAACGGATACTAGACTTTCCGGTAACAGCTAGAAAACTAATTTTCTAAATTTAAGGACTAAGCTATAACCTGAACTAAAAATTTCTCTCAGTGTATCATATGTCCCTGTAATCAGCCATACACAATTCGTAAAAATCGATACGCTTCTATTTTATATTCAGGTAGTTAGGTACGCACATTTGGATGGTTCATTTTTATTCAGAGAATCCTACTGCTTGAATATTATCACGGCGAGTCCTACACGGTGGCGGAATATCCGCGCCTCACCCTTGATAACAGAATATACGTTGGTTATTTGCGTTATGAGCCCTTTGGCAAGAAAGATGTATCACGTTACCTTAAGTCGAGACAGGAAAGTGATCCCGGGGCGAGTTTGCATTTTAATTACCAATAAATGGTAATTAGCGATCCAATGTTTCACGGGAAAATTGCGGAGGAGAGATAAATACACGAAGGTGAGGCTAAAAAGCCGGGTGGAAAGAGGATGCGGGCTCAAGTTTGGATAGGTTGGTTCGTGTATTATTAAACGAGGTGATCACACGCTGTGGTTGTAATTAAAACAAACTTTATATTCAAAACTTTCGCCGGATCACTGATTAGCTTCTATACAAATACCAACCTCGGGTTATAAAGTCTTCACAAGACGCGTCGCTCCGCAATATTCATACTTCGAAAATTCAACGCATCATTCGTTATTCTGTCTCTTAGCCCAAAGGATGAAAGAATTCGATAATCCGTCTTGTTGCAATTCGATGCTCGCATGGCAAATTTTCATTCGCTTGTATAGCGTAGAAACCTGAAATAATTGTGTCGTATTTTGTTTGTTCTTCGAAGATACCGTTTTTGCGAAGCTAAAAAATGCAATATTTTCGATGTTTCTGCTTTGTGCATGTACGCGAAGAAGATTTACTTCCTTTTTATCGTACGAAAATTTAATGGTACCGTGTATGACTATTTGCAAAAATCAAAGTATCGCTGTTCGAAAACTAAAAAACTCCGGTTGCTACTTATCGTGGTTAACAATTATAAATAATGACGAGTAATGTATTTTTCTTGAACTTGAAGTTGGAATGAAAGTTGATCGATTATAAATAATATGTCTGACAAAAGAAAAAAAAAAGAAAAATGAGCAAATTGTTTGTACGGCAACAATTATCTGTCTAAATTAATTTAAATTCCGAGACTTGTTTTCAGAATTTAAAATGACGAGCTGTCACCCTCTGATTGCAAAGAATCTCAACATTTGTTATAACTGTATTGCTTGTGAATAATTTACCGTTCAAGTACTAGATTTTAAACATCAGAAGATTATTTAACCCGTTGACTGACGAATTTTCCCCAATTTTGCAGACTTCAAAATCGGTGACGAATTCGAAAATCTATAGTTCGAAAAAAAAAAAAATGGAAAATATGATCCATCATTGAGTCGATATTGTCACAACTTATAACCGCGAAAAATCCTCTCCGCCAACGATTATAGGTCATATCTATTCGACGATCCGGTGTGTAATAGATTGAATAATAAGCGTCCGATCCACCACGTGCGCATGGCTGTCAGGTGTGCAAAGGAAGACACGATTTGCCTCAAGAGAGGAATCTCTCCGACATATACATTACACAGGCACACCGATCGTCGTGCGTGAAACGGTATGGAACTGCAGCATGAGCTTTGGCTTAGCGTCGTATAAGCGGATGACGCAGCGGGTGTCTAAACGCTGATATAATCGGCATAAGGAAACCCGTGGGCAGCTTGGGACCCATTGGTGATATTTCGATCGTTTTCTCCAATCACAATGGACGATTGAAATATTGTAATTTATGGCGGTGCAGGAGCCGAAGGAACCCCAAAAGACCCACGGATTTCGGATCAATCCTCGCAATGAAAGGGATCGTAATTGAAACGATTTTCATAGCTACACACCTTCGTGTCTTCCAGGAAATTCGAAGCGAGTTTTTTTAATAATATAATTCGTCCCCGTGAATCGATCGCGTTTGGAAAATTGGAAACTGAAATTTTCAGTTCCGGTTATTAACTATTTTCATTTTTATCAGAAAGTCTGGTATCCGTTACTATTCTTTCTCATTACGATCACTGCTGCCATACTTTTTTGCGACTGTTGCGAAAATTTAATGCTTGTGCAACAATAAATTGACGTTAAAGCCTTACTTAACTAAAAAAAGTACAGTAAACCGTATAAATGGATTTTGCGTTGCGATTACCAAAAAAGGATCGACAATAGCTCAAAATAGTTACGCGTACCTCGTTTTTCGTAATTCCAACAATATTCAAACAGTTTTTTTAACGATACCTGTTTCACTGAATTTTTCTAGTTACTGTATCAAACGAAATTTTTCTCAGTGCAGAATAGTAAATATACGTTATCTACAATAGTGTGGAAAAGTTGTTGCGCATCATTTCCGTGATGGGAGAAGTATTTTGATGTGAAAAATGAACAAGGATCTGAGATATGTAACCAAGGAAGAAATCGTGCCTATGTACAGGTATGTTAAACCCGTGTACAACGTAGGTATTTAATTTACTTTCGTTTTAAATACGAACTTATCGTTCATTAGTAAAGTTGGCTGGTTTTCCGTCGGGGTGAGTATTTCAAATTAACGTACGCAGTGTAAAAGCAATAAACACTTTTTTTTATTAATTTACGACTCAGTGTATATTACTAGAACCTTGCCGAGCTCCGCGTTCTCCGCAGCGCGAATTAAAACCTGGTTTGCCTCTTTTAATTACTTTATAATTAAAACGTGTCCCGCGACGCCTGCTCTTAGATTAAATACTTATTCTTCTCTTTCTGTCCTGCTCTCTTACCGATTTCCTCCTTCTCTTGTCATGACAAATTTTATTCTCTATTTATAATTCTCACCCCCTACACTTTTAATTATGCACGTATTCTCTCGGACGTATAATACCGACTGTATTATACGTATACTCGTGGGAATTAGGCACATAATACTGGTCGTACAATATCCACCTGTCACAGTCCGATGACAGGACGACCTTTCTTCTACTAATTTTACTCGAATATTATGCATACTCAGACCTGCAGACGTAATAAAAGAAAATCAAATTCAAATAAATTCTCTCCGTTCAAAGCGAAGTTCATGTGATATTAGGAACTCGAGAATTGATTATAACAGGGGACACATATTTTTCGACGTACATTCTGGTGGAGCAGCAAAGGTTTTCGACGAACCTCCAAGTTTTTAAACATTTTATTCGGTAGACGGATTCCAGACGAATCAAACGAGCCCTGAACAACCAATTTCTGATGATTTGATGACGAAATAATTCATCCAGAAGTTTTTTGCGCAAAATGCGCAGCTGTCACAGAGTTCAAGCCGTTGAAACGCATCGAGCGCATTTTTCTCCCGCTTCGATTATCGGTATCTCGTGACTGGTTGATCAGATTTCGACGATTCAAAGCTCGTTGAATTCGTCTCGACGTCGGCTATTAGATAGGCGAAGACAAAAACGGAAGAATTTGCTTTTAGCAGCCACTAATTATGAAGTACCTATTGATTTGCAGGAAACGATAGACGAATTTTTGATTGTTTTTGCGATGCCGTGTAGAAAATTATTCACTGCACAAACAAGTATCTTGAAGCATAAAAAGATGATAGACGAGTTTGTCAAATGGGTGACGAATGAAGCAACAGGGATCGGAAGTGATGGCGATAACATGATAGCGTAATTGAATGAATAAAGGTTGAAGAGCAATTACGAGTGAAATAATTTACTCTCGTGTATCGAGCAGGGGATGGATATTACAGCGTTTGTTTATAGTCGTATGTAATAATTCCGGGGGTTGAAGCTGCGCCGCGTTTGAGGAGGATAACGACTTTGTACACAATATATCTAATTTCCGAGGCAAGGAGCAGGGTCGTTATCTCCGATAAACGAATCGCGGGGAACCCTGCGATGATCACCGCTCAATTGGCCCTGCAGCCACTTATCTGTCTACTCCGTGTTCACCCCCTCTGGGGCGATAAGAGAGGGTTGAAGATCGACCCGCATCTCCGTGAACACCCTGGGGGCGAGTCCTGCCCTTCGGGCAACCGTCGTTGTTGCGGAAATAAAATTATATCGCATTTCGTCAACACCCCCGAGGAATCGTAAATGCACGCCACTTTACGGATATTCGATTCGGAGGCTTGGAGATGTTAGAAAGGTTGGCCAAACTGCAGATCTCATCAAAGTTTGATGGCTTCGGCCTCAAATGCGAAATGAACCGGAAATATTTTTTCATCATTTAGTTCAATTGCAAACGAGTGAAACTGAGTTTTAATACAAATAAGTTTTACACGAACATGCCAATTCTTCGGTTGTGAATTTTTAGTTCATATGATGTTCTTCGCCCAGTCCATCGGTGATGTCCTCTTTTGTTGATACTTAAAACGGCGTTGAAACACTCGTTGAGCTTTGATTCTAGTATACTTTAATTTTGATGAAGAATAGCATCCAGGACCCAAAATCAGGCTATTTGTCAAAATATTAAACTGGTGCCCGGTGCGGATACTTGTAAAAGTTTGTCATCCTCGTAATTCACAATGTTTTCCATCATCGCTTCAGTTTTTTATTCAAATTCAATTGCGGTACTCGGAGTTGTATAATACCGACCGGCAACTGACACGATGACGTTGTCTGTTGATTACCACTGCGCGGGTCCTAATGAAAATTTATTCTACTAAGAACTCGAGATTTCACGAAGAACATATTATTCTCTTTAACATCCGATGCTACTCATCCATAATCCATAAGTTTTGACTCGAGCAAGCACTTTGAATCGACCCAATTGTACGAACGATGGGGACTGATGACGTTCTGATTTGTTTAACAGTGCGCAGGTTTTTAAAGAAATCTGCTGTATGTGCGTTTGAAATTTCGGGAAGAACCTATCGGCCTGTTATTGTCCAGTGTTGCTCATTCGTAACATCAGTTTTCCTGCTGGTTAGCATTTTACACTGGGCCAATAACACGAATGATAGTGACCGATGACATTCTCATTTGGGGCACTCGAGGCTTCGGGAGAAAACTCTCAAGAGGATGAAATTGTAGAAAGAACGTATGCATTTTTGAATCACTCCGTCAACATCTGAGGGTACTAATCCGCATAGCATACCAGTTAGATGGAACATTCCAGTTGGAACTATGAACCGGACCGGTTATACATGAATGGTGGAAACCGATGACATCCCAATTCGGTTGAAAAGCGCGAATCTCGGGAAAAGGAGTGGAGAGTTCGGATTGAAAGTTGTTCAGGTTCCGTGAAACAAAGGATGGGAAGAGACGGAGTCGGAGAGTGAGGAGGAGGATGAGAAGGCCGAGTGGAGGAGTGGCGATAAATCAGCGGTGAATTGGGTTCGAGTTAACCGGAGTTAAAACAAACGTGTAATTTACCGGTGGCTGATGGCTGATGGCTGGTGCCGGTGCGGTTGCTGCAGACTTGAGGTCCGGGTCCCGAAGGCTGCCCTCTTTCCTAATTCCTCAAGGGGCAACTGCCAGCGGCCCGCTTCAGGACGACCCGGAACGGTTTCCTGCCCCAGGATTACGACGCATGGGTTGTATTTTAGTAGGCGTAGTAGAAGACTCCCGTTTAACCAGTAATTAAGGCTCGCCTCCGTCCCGCCCCCATCACGCTTCGCTTACTTAGGCTACTTCACTTTGTCCGGGGGCCAGTTAGACCTTATTTATTAACCCAACGCCGATATCTATATCCACCGATACGGTGCAGCAGCGGAAAGCGTGTGCATGCGTATGACCAATTTTCGTTATTCCCACTCTGTAAATCGCTCGGAAATTTTGTGACGTACGAAGCTTTTTTTGAATGACGATAACAAAGCGAAAGAAGGTTGATGGTTTGTTGATTTATGCCTCATTTACCACTGTCCTGAGGAGAATTTAATTTGTTATAGTAACTGGAAGAATTTAGTAAAACAGGTATCGTTGAAAAAACTGTTTGAATATTGTTGGGATTACGAAAAACGAGGTACACGTAACCAGTTGCGCTATTGTCGATCCTTTTTTTGGTAATTGCAATGCAAAATCAGTTTGTGAGGTTTACTCTACTTTTTTAGCTAAACAAGGCTTTAACGTCAATTTATTCTTGCACAAGCATTAAATTTTCGCAACAGTTGCAAGAAAATCTAGTAACAGTGATCGTAATGAGAAAGAATAGTAACGGATACTAGAGTTTCCGGTAATAGCTAGAAAACTAATTTTCATTTTCTACCTCGAACTATATTTTTCGATTGCGGTAAAAAATGAAAATAGTTAAGGACTGAGCAGTAACCGGAACTAAAAATTTCTCTCGGTGTGTGGCCAATTTTTGATAAAATATTCTGAAAATTGTCCGTTTTCTTGAATATTTATGCATCACGATCTCGGCTTTTTGTTGAAAGTATCGGTTGAATAATGTTCAATCATAATTATGGACGAAAAAAAATTCGTATTCTGATAGCAGTGCTTTGCCTTTGTTTTTTTTTTTTTTCTTCTAATTCTCCACACATCCGAACTCTTTCACAACAAGTCTTGTAAACATCTTTGAATCGATGCAATTTCCAAAAATGATAAGTATCCGTGCTTCTTTGCTTTCTTTTAAGTTTCGGATTGATTCTAAATCGATTCACTGACAGATAAATAACACTTGTGTGTAGTTGATAAATTGTAGTGTACGGTAAAAAAGGTTACAGGTAAGAATAGAACACTTTGTAAAGAGTCCCCGTTTTTCTTGGCGAAATTCTCCAAAACCCAAGGTCGTTTAATTCTGAAAATCTCCGTAAATTCATGAGTCGAATTCCAAATCGATTAGCAATAAATTCTTGAAGTAAATTAGCAAGAGCTGAATTTTGAATTACATCATTCCAAAAGTACCGAGCATCTGTTTTTTCAAAATTGATTCGATCACAGCCGAATAATACGTACCGGCAGTTACGTTGAATTTTTGGAAAAATCTCAGTCAGAGTGAATTGTCTCACATACGGTAAAAAGAAACTTGAAATTAGAACAAGAAATGATCCGTTCCTTTTTTTTCTCAATTGTCCAGAAACCGAAGGAAGCCCTGCATATTCTTGAAACGAATCCCGAATCAATTATCGAAAATTTCCTTCAGGAGAAAATTGTCAGGAGCCGGAGTTCCTCATCCAGGACGAACGTCCTGATCGAGGAGTTTGGGGTCCAAGGACGACATACGATCGATTTTCCACCGCAGTGAGCCAAGAGTTGTCAACGTATAAGTGGGCGGCGAACACAATGCGACAACCCGCTGGCAATAATTACCAATCGGTTCGGCTTTTTGTTGCATGTACCTCGAGGAGCGCTTTCCGCCCGGGTTCATCCCGGCTCTGCTCCCGAGTGCCGAGCTCGGTGCCCAAGGATTAAACAGACACAGACGCAGGTCGTGGAATCGGATAAACGCGACGGAAGCCCGCCGACCACCGGCGTTCTTAATTCGAAATTAATTGACTCCGCGGTCCGACGCTCGGTCTTTTTGCGGTTACCTACCAAATTCGTGATCGTCATTCCAGACGAAGCTCCATCCGGTTAATCCCCGATCCGATAGTCCGAGAAACCGTGGATAATTTTTTCTTCCATCATTCCTCTTCTTTTTCCGCAAATTTCAGAGCTATGCACAGTCCATTTTTACATGCTACACGTGATTCTGAACTCGCGAAAAAGCACGTTCCGCATTTTTGCAAACTATACATATTTTGGATAATCGATTCGGTTCGGTTCATTCGTTACATCTGCATCGTTGCTTACGTAACACATCCGTCATTTATGTCAATTTTTTCAGCCTCTATACAAGTCATTTGTTTCACATGATTCTTAACACTGAAAAAAGTTTTTTCTAACTCAATTATTCTGACTATAGGGATACAAAAAACTTATGTATTATGAACTATTGTACCGGTAATCGCAGACTCTATTCATTTCTTTAATCCACTTATCGGACAATTATTTAATCAACTCTCTAAAATTATACAATTTTCTTCAATCTTTATGCCATTCACTTATTTCACATTATTTTTGATGCCTCAGAATTTATGTATTCAATTATTCTGATCGGTAGAATACAAAAAAAAAATTTTTAATTTTGAATTATCGGATACCAGACATCGAAATTAATTGATCAATTCTGTGATATTCCAAAATTCCATGGAATTGGTTACAACTTTATTGATTGAACAATGAATCGATTTCAGTCATTTTGGTTTCAGAAGATTGGTCGATTCTACTACACTTCGAGTACATTATCAAATACGTGAACGGTATTACTTCAAGTGGGTAAAAAAAAGAAAAAAAAAAAATTCAGATACTACCCAATTACGACACTTTGGAAATAAAAAATATATGCTGGCGAGACGGAAGCGAGCTTGTTTTTTTATTATTTGCTCCCGCGAATTCGGAATTCCACCATCGTGTAAAAACGAGAAGTATTCAGGGATGATTCAAGATCGGGTAAAGAAGACTTCCGGTTGTCAACGAGCCGTGGAACATATGGAGAGGGGGAAAGAAGATGGGGAAGAAAGGAGCGCTCGGTTTGCGACATAAATCTCGGGCGTTTGGTTAGAATCGCGGTGCCGGTCGATCCTCAGGACTCCCCGAGCTCGGCAGGATCTAGCGATATATTTCGATATAATTAAAACAATAAATAAGATGGCGTCCCACCGCGAACGCCGGGGGTCGAAGAGAGGCGCTCTCGGCGATGCCTCGACGATGCCTCGACGAGAATTACGCGTACCCCGCGTTCCCTGGCTCGCCGGGCCGAAAAAGAAAGACGGTAAGACTGAAAAAAAGGGCGAGGATACCGCGTGCATCTCGAAAAACAAGTGGAGCATCTTGCGCGTCGGTTCGTTGAAGAATTTATAGTGAAAAAACCATCGATTGCTGGGTAATAAGTGTTCCAAAATTGATGAAAAATAAAGTCATACTGGAAACTGTCAAAGTTACTTGCGGTGCGAATAGAAATCATCTTCACTCCATCGCACTGAGGGAAATTTTTAGTTCCGGTTACCTTTCAGTCCTCAACTATTTTCATTTTTCACCACAATCGAAAAATATAGTTCTAGATACGAAATGAAAATTAGTTTTCCACCTGTTACCGAAAGGTCTAGTATCCGTTACTGTTCTTTCTCATTACGACTACTGTTGCTATATTTTCTTGCAACTGTTACGAAAATTTAATGCTTGTGCAACGATAGATTGACGTTCAAACCGAACAAACTGATTTTGCGTTGCAATTACCAAAAAAAGATCGACAATAGCGCAAAATAGTTACGCGTACCTCGTTTTTCATAATTCCAACAATATTCAAACAGTTTTTTCAACGATACCTGTTTTACTTAATTTTTCTAGTTAATATAACAAATGAAATTTTTCTCAGTGCGTGATTTTCCGTATCACTGGAAATCGGATTTCGATTCGAATCGATCTATTTATTTTAACAGGATTCAAGCAGTCTACAAGGTATCCAATTCAGTCGGATGTAGATAAAGCCTTATACTATCATTAAAATTTTTCGAAATCAAAAATTATACCCAAGTCGCTGAGCTTAAAATTAAATTGAAAAGCACAGAATGAAAATGTGGTGTCATATTAAATGTAAAGTAATTGCGTTACATGCCTGTATATACGTCATCATGATCGAGTTTCAACCCTAGGTATTATACGGAATATGTCTTTTTTGTTCTTTTCCTCCCTTTCTCTTCTTATCCACGTATATACATACGCACACACATATATATATATATATATATATATATATATATATAGTCTTGAGGAAAAATAAGTTCAAGATTAACACAAATTTTCTGATAAATTTTTTTAATCAAACCATAAAATTCGCTGTAATGCATTAAAAACGGTAAAATTTGCGATAACTTGAACTTTGACCTCGAATAACTTTTGAACTATTAGTTTCCGCAACAAATCATAAGAGACCTTTTTTGTAGAGCGTTCAATTCTCTATAAGATTAAGCAATAGTTTTTTTTTATGACACACGATAGGCAAGCAATAAAAATCAGAAGGTGCAAAAAAAATTTATTCCATGTTATTCTTATGGGAAATAGAAAAGTGCGATGCGGACAACCTGAATATTAATATTAAGGGCTCAAATTTTAACTGGCACTTTTTTACGCCAAAAGGAAACTTTTAAGCCTGTTTGCGAGAAAAAAAAAATTTTTGTTTTTTTTTTTTGAATCACCCTAATATATATATATATATATATATATATATATATATATATATATGTCGGTGTGAAGCCTCGGAAAGGGGGAAAGGATGTAGGATTTGCATTACGTGGATTGCTCATTGTAAAAAGTAAGATGATCCCAACACGTCCGGTCAATTCGCTTGCTTTTCCGTAACTGTCGATTTCATCCAAGCGTTGCTATAAACAAACCATTTGTTTGTTCTATATTCAAAGCATGTTGAATAACGCTTGACGCTTGATACGGCGGACTCATTCAAAGTTCAAGTTTCGAATTCACTTGATGATGCATCCTCTTAATTCTTCTCCGACATATATATATATATATATATATATATATATATATATATATATATATATATATATATATATATATATATATATGTATATATATACATATATTAAATGGATATCCCTTTTTTCTTTCAATGATATTATTTTAGCTGCAGAAGCAGGCGCGCGCCGTTCGTTTTGGGATGCCTGGCATTTTTGGTCCCCGAGTTTATATTCGCTGAAAAACTATTGTCCGCCGCTATTGCGAGTGTCGGTGTGCTTATACCAAAAGTTCCGGAACTGGGTCTTTGCATTTGGTAGAAAAAAATTACCCTTTCAATTAGTCTAACAATATGACAGTGAAACGCAAAATGACTAGATCATTGTTTTTCATTGTTTATCAAAACAAGATAACCGAGTATGCAAAATTACAAGCAATTGAATTACACTGATCTTGCGATGAATAGATTACACGATATACCTTGGCATGGGTGACGTAACATCGTATCAGGTTTAATCCTGCAGTATTTTCCACGGTTCGATATTCGATCAAGAAGAGAAAAAACTGGCAACCCGAATAAACAATTTCTAAATCAATTATAAATCGTAGCAGTATTATTTTTAATTTTCATTGTTGTTGTTGTTGTTTTGAACGTTGTTCCACAGTCATTGATCATCACGGGTTATAAATACTTGTACACGGGCAAGAAATATTATACATAGACACACTGATCAGGACAAATGTTTTCCCCCAAAGCACATACATATATATATATATACATAGGCATATAGATATGTACAAAACACGCGACCATAGAGATCCCTATCTCCGGTTGATAAATTACTGTCCCTACTCAAAATCCCCCCCTCCCCTCCACCCCCCTCGCATTCCCCTTCAGCCCCTCGCCCACTCGCCCCCAAGATCGCCGTCACCCTCGCCCTCCGACTTCTCCGTCCTCATACCCCCCCCCCCCCCCCCAGCCCCGGCGCCCTTCACCTGAGCCTTAATATTAATTTGCTCCGCCATTGTCCATTTTTATTACCCACATATCTTATACCGATTTCTTTCCATTTCGTTTTTTCCTTTCCCTCCTTTTTTCATCCCTCCCGTAGGTACTTCTTTTTAGTTTCACTACGTTTTTCATAACATGTATCTATGTAATAATATATATACAGGTTTGTCGTTCTCGTCCTTTTTCTCCCTCATTCAAGTTCCGAGCTTCGTTCCCAACTTTTCTCACAAGCCGGTCATTTACATTTCACCTGCACGGTCACCTGCATGGTCAATGTTTCTTCAAATTTTCGCCGGTTGAGAAGCACTGACAAAACATGCCGCAACCGTCACGGATCCTTTCATCAATAATCCAGGAATAGTTGCAGAAGTTGGGGATGGTGCGTACAACAATAGTACCCGATCACCTCAACGCCCAGCAATCATGAGCACAATACGCAAATGACGGAGAGAAATTTGTCAGCACGGAAACCCGCAACTGTCACGGGAATAGACTATACGATATATCGCATGCCGTAATATTTCAATTTTACTGCAGCGAAAACGCAAATCGTCACTCGGTTAAGCCCTTTAAATATGCGGTTCATGGATATTCACACCTCAGTTTCTTCACTTTTGTTCAATGACGATGGGACAAGTTTCTAGTCCTCAAGAGAATTCTATGGTGCGAATTTTACATCCCTTACAAGTCACGAACATTACTGCATAAAAAATGACGTAAAGAAACGAGGTTTGGTTTTGAACAATGCGCCGACCGAAGTTAAAATATTCACTGAGAAAAATTTCTTTTGTTATAGTAACTAGAAAAATTCGGTAAAACAGGTATCGTTAAAAAAAAACTGTTTGAATATCGTTGGAATTACGAAAAACGGGGTACGCGTAACTACTTTGCGCTATTGTCGATCTTTTTTTGGTAATTGCAACGCAAAATCAGTTTCTGAGGTTTACTCTACTTTTTTAGCTAAACAAGGCTTTAATCCCAATTTATTGTTGCACAAGCATTAAATTTTCGCAACAGTTACAAGAAAATCTAGTAACAGTGATCGTAATGAGAAAGAATAGTAACGGATACTAGACTTTCCGGTAACAGCAGGAAAACTAATTTTCATTTTCTACCTAGAACTATATTTTTCAATTGTGGTAAAAAATGAAAATAGCCAAAGACTGAGCGGTAACCGGAACTAAAAATTTTTCTCAGTATACCCAATTCCATTTTTGTGGATATTGTGTAAAATGAATAGATTGTAAAGACGATTCTGCATGACGAATTGAAATTTTTGCTACGGAAAAAGGAAAACTCGAGGAACGAAGTTAATATAGTACCGTACGTTACAAACCTGAAGTGTGTTAACAGGAATGTAAATCCACATATAACGGTGCAACTGCTATATTCATACACGTACACGATATGCATGCCGACACCGCAGGGTGCATTTGAAGCAGACCTACGTGTACTCGTCTTTGTCCTTCCACAACCTTTTCCCCCTGTTCCGTCTCTGTCTTTACCTTGGTCCGCGGAGGAAAGCGAGAGGAGTGTAGGTATTCCTCAGAGAGTTGTACGAAGTATATAATAATAAGGTGCCTACAGAGGCGTCTGAAAGGTAAGCGGAGAGTACAAATTGCATTCACGTCTCTCGTGGCTATGGCACTGTTCAACGGCCACAGGTGTCCTTTGAACGAGGAGCGCGGAGCTGCAGCGTCAATGCTAATACTCGGTTATTAGACCTCGGTTTATGCGCTGCATGGCACAAGGATTCGGAAGTCACGTAGCGAAGTGCCCCAGAGGGTGCTTCCACCGAGCCGCTGGGGGGTTGGGAAGTCGGGAAGCTGCGACGGCCGCCACGCCCTGACAACTATATCTGCGTTCCATAACGGAATTTAATATACCCCCGACCTCCACCGAGGAGAAGGTGAACAGAGTTCGGGAGAAGCGAGGAGCACCCTCTGAACACCAAAGAAATTCCACCATGGACAGGAATAAGGACCAAAACTCACTGTCATCCGCCATCCGCCATCGTGTTATGACGCGACACGTTGCCTGGGTTACTTGATGCGGTGGTCCTTACAGCTCGATTGGACTCTGCTTTTACTCGTCCTCTGTTCCCGTGACGGGTTCATCCCAATATAAAGCACGTTTGCGCGGTTCAAGCTTTCCATTTCAGAGTGCCCGGTTCGGAACAGGTCAACCTCCTCCTACACTGGTATAAAAATGCGGTGTGAACTTCTCTGGATTCTAATTTTTTTACCTCAAGCTAACAATATCTGCTGTCGAATTTGCAAATTGACCAAACACCTTGTTATGTGTAATAGTACGTATATCACCGTTTTTTGCCGCGTGATGTAATTTTAAGATTTCGAATCTCTCTGACGATGAGTCTGTACCTACTCGAATTTGTGAAACTGGGTTATGGTGACATCTTTTGGGATGTAAGCTACGGTTATGCTCACTGATTGGGAGATTGTCGGAATCGTCATCTGCTTCACACTCTTTTGAAAAATGATCAACCGAGACCATCAACGGTGTCGTTTCGTCACCCGACACTACTGAAACACATCAAAGGAGTCTGTAACTAGAAATATTTTCCTTTTATCAGAATATACAGTCAAGGATATTTTTCATAGTCTCATGCCATTGACAGTCATCAAAATACACTGTCAATGATCTTTCTGAACCTGATTTTGTAAGAAGAAAGAGCACGTACGATGTGGTTCGATGGTTGATGATACTGGGACACATCAAAGGAGTCTATTCCGAATACTCCCCTTTCATCAAGACACACGATGAAACGTATTTTCTGTAACCTTACGAGCAGTTCAAAACAATCTAAATACACTGTTAGTGGTTTTGCCAAACTTGATACTGCGTGAAAAAGAGCAAATCTCTATTGGTACAGTCGGTGTATCCTGAAATCAATCGCTATGAACATTGAGTTTTTTAATCTCGAGCAATGCTGATAATCACACTTTCATGGTCAGTGTCTTATTCACAATACAACGAATGACTCTATACTCGATTCAATGTAATGATCGACTGTCGCGTAGGTCAAAAAGGTTGCGATTCCGATCTGAATGTGAGGACTTTTCCAACCGAACGAACATCGCGGACGGCTATAGAAAAGGCGGTGCAGACATTTGGATCCCATTTCGGTTTTCAGACATGGAATTTGGGGTGAGACGAGGCGTGGAAACAATGGGAATATAGCCGTTTCTCGAGGGTTTGAAACACGTGCTTATAACGAAAACATATAAGTCGTTGAAAGTCGCAGCAAGAGGCAAAAATCGTTGAGTGTGATAACAATCGGCGTCGCCGGTTCCTCCGACTTCGCCGTTTACAAAAGTCTTCGGGCTCTTTGCAGGGGAGATCCGCTTTGTTCGACTCTGACTAAACGGCGTAAATAGGCACCTGCGTCGATCGAGTTTCGGGTTACCGAGCAGAGGTCCATTATTCACCGCGCACTGGGTGCATTATCCGAAAGCGGAAGTGTGCAAATTACAGCTCCTGCCTTACGGGCCCACTTCATATTTTCTCACGATCAGGTTGACTCGCAGGACCCGCAACGAGACTTCGAGTTCGTTCGGAGCCGCTAGATTCTTCTGTTGTATGCCTACATCTAACTGTCGCTAAGCGTTCGCTCGTGAGAATTCCTCCCCCTCTTTTTTCGACGAACAAGGTTAACGAGCCACGCTTAAACCCGGGGAGACTTCTTACAGTGATCGCTGTTACCTACTTAAATTCCTCGGTTTACTCAGAACTGGAACTGAAACCGTGACGAATATGTCGAATTGAACACGTTTTTAGGCACCATTTGATGTTTCAAGAAGATGAACATGACCAGAAGTACAATTCGTATTATACATGGATTAGGTTACTGTGGCGTTTAAACTTCACGGGAAATGTTTTTTATCAGAGAGCGTGTAAAGCGACAAATTTTTGAAAAAATTCATAATATTCTATACGTCGGAAAAAAAGGATTCTCAAAAACTTTCGACAGACTGACTACGATATCACAAACAAAAAAGATGGTCAATGAAACATGATTTCGTGCAACAAATTTTTATCACTGTTCTATTTACAAACTTTGTTACGTACAGTTTCTGCCAAGAATATCTCAACCATAAATTGTGGTGAACCATTCCGCAATATATGAAAATTCACCATTTCCTCAAGCATCATTTAGTTACCATGAAATCTTAATACCAGACTATTAATGAAACACCTATGATGGATGTTATTTAGAAATTCGACGAGAGAGAGGTTAGGAAAATCAGTTCTGATTTGCCGTAGCACAAATGCCACCGTCCTCGGATATTAACCCGAGGCAATGAAACGTGGAGTGAAAGTAACCAACTTCATCGGGCATATATGCGTAAAGACCTGTCTGCGAATAGAACAAGCAACAAAGCGAAAGATTTTCGGCATTGACACGCAAGACACGCAAAAAGGGCGGGAAAATTTTTCCCGCCATTGCGTCGGCGGTCGTAAAAGCCCATCTACCAGCTGGATAACGATAAGAACACATGTTGCGCAGGAGTAACTGAAACGGTTACGAAGCAGACGTACGAAGGGAAAAGACTTATGTACCTGCGCAAAGTCGGCTCATCGAAGTAATCAATAGCAGTGTATAACAAGCACGTATACGATGTCCAGTAGTGGTCTAAGATGGCGTTGACTCGTGAAAGCTTACAGGTTATACACACTGTAGCGGGAATCGTCCGTGAACACAGACACGGTGGACGTGCAAGCCTGCGTGTGACGCGATCGTCGACTCTTGCGGTGTAGAAAAAGGAACAAGGAAGAGAAAAAAAAAAGCTATCCGGCTCCTCACTTCGCCATCATTGGCCACCGACTCTGCGAGGGCGGAGCTTGACCGCGCGAGTCAGATCCGAAAGCCTGGTGTCGTCGAGTTCCAAGTGCCCGGATGAAAGCAATGGGTTAGGTTCGAACTCTTTTGCAGAAACGTCGTCGAGCAGCGTTTGTTTGAGCTTGCGGCTCGCTTCCGCGTACTCAATAACTCGGTCGAGTGTCTTTGACTGCGAGAGAGCAGCTCGACTCCTCGACCATCATTCTCGGTACACGGAGGAGCTGGCGGGTCTTCACAGAGAGCCGATCTTCGTCGATGCGTGACAATTACAGATCCATGGTGGCTAGGTAATGGAGCTTTTTTAAAAAGGGGGGTAAAAAAGGGAGCCGGGTAACGATACATCGGACGCCTGTGTAACGAGTGAGCGAGAGGACGGAGGGAAGAAGAGACGGGATCGAGGGTCAATTTGTCATCGGAAAGAAATCGGTGTGTGTTTGTACGTCGCCGCGAGACTGTGTGAGTCGAGTTTTGCTCCAATTTCGGCGCCTTTGAGGCGGTACAGCGGTGGTTCCTTGAAGAGGGCCAATTTGGCGGCACGGTATTCTTGATAAGATCGATCCCCAGTGAGCGTTCGTACGTGTGCCCGTCGGTGAGGAAACCTCGGGACGGTGGTGGTACCGACAATGACAACAAGCACCACGGGAGGCGTGACTTGGCACCCGTGTTCGTCTTGCCGACACACGGCGGCGGAGGCAGAGGCAGCGGCATCGCGAGAACCACGGTTCGGAGCCGCAGGCCAACGCCGGTATACATCGTCCTGTTTTTAGAGAGTTGGAACCGCCCACTATCGAAGAAAGTCCTGCGATTGCGACGGGAGGAAGACTGGATATCAAGGGGAGAAAAAAATATATGAAACGGGATCTGTCCTCCGTGAAGAATCGGCATCAATTTTTCGATTGAATCGAAACGACTTCGATATTCAAGGAGAAATCGGTAAGGTCAAACTTTTTACAGAGAAGAAGTATCAATCAGTAGTAAACAACATCATTGTCAATGAGGAACAATACACCGCGGTAATAATATCAGCAGAAGGAAATCGGTTACTAAGAAATGAATCGTAGAAACTTAACTGCAGAATATTTGGACAGACTTCGCATCAAATACAAGATATTCAGATTTGTTCGCGGAAAATTGATTACAATGTTTTCAATGTATCGGAAGTAATTCGATCGCCAACGAGAAATCGGTAAGGTTAAACTTTCTCTAATGAATAAGAATTATTCAATGGAGAGACATCCATTGTCAACGAGGAACTTAATTTACAACTATAATATCGGTAGAAGAATAAATCGGTTACTGAGCAATGAACCGTCGAAACTGTACAGAACGGATTTGGTGTGAATGAAAAGTGCTACCGAAAACTAATTATATCAACAGCAATCTGCGAAAAATATAACCGTTAAGAATTAAATAGACAGAAAAATATATCAGTGAATACAAAATCGGTTACGAAAGTTCTCTAAAAATAAAAAAAACAAAAAAACAAAAATTTTGGATAGAAAAGAAAAGTCGAGAAGTAAAAAAATCATCAGTACGTGAATAAAACTAGGCAGAGATAATAAATCGATTGTAAACATTCAGCTAACTATAAGAGGAAAAATGAAACTGTTAGAATCGCGAGTATTCGAATAAGTCAGCGGAGGAAAATTTTTAAAACAACATTCGGTATTGGAAATAGGTATGAGTAATTTCAAACGAGTGTTGATTAATTTCGGATGAAATCGATTGAGAAAAATATAATTACAAATTAAACTAAGGATACAAATAAATCCGTTCATCTAAAAATATGGGCTACAAATCGTCGAAAAAACGATCAGCACAGGGAAAGATCGGTCCAGAAGAAATCGGCATTGGAAAATTGAAGAAAATAATTAATTATAATCGACGAAATCTGCTGAACAGAAATTGTTTTCAGAACAGGATCGTTGGTTAAAACGGAAAATCGGTTTATAAATAATTATTGAAAATTGTGATTGGAATGAAAATTGATTTGAAGTAGGAATCAGCATACCGTGAACCGGGGCGACTTTGGGACCGGTAGTGTAACTTCGAAACAGCGGTTAATTTTCGAGTTTCGGCTGAAAATCCAAGAGCCAAAAATGACATGTTGTCCCCAAACTGCACCCTCAGTCCCAAAGTTACCGATCAAGGAAAGGAAGAAGAAAATGAAACAATTCGAAGCTCGGAGGTGTTACCTTGAAAGAGTGGTCGGAACAATGGCGAGTGCGTGCATAAAACGAAGCTTAGCATTTGACTGGTGAAAGTATCGGTAGAGAGTGAATTGTCGATATCCGTTGATGCGAGAGATGAATATTCGCAGCGTGCAACAAGAGTGAAGTAGGCACGCCGAAGGGAGCGCACGGGTACAATAATTCTTGAGAAGTCAAGAGCGCGTGAGACGTCCGTTTACAATAATTGGTGTGTCTCTCTTGGCCCGTGTCGAGCACCTTCGGCTCGCGCCTGGGACTCGAGATTCTGAAGCATTAGCAGATGTTTCGCTATTTTTGAGTCGCTGCACGCGTTCCAACGGACCAAGAAAGGCTGCGCGCAGCCACTCCACGATGTTCTCCGGCTCTCGGAGTCCAGACACAATGACTATGAGCATCTCTGGGCGAAACTCATCATCTTCCCGATCGAGTAACAAAGCGACGATACAATGATACTCCTTCCAGACCATCCTGCACCTCTTTTATGTACCCCGTACATATGTACCCATGGATGTGTTTCGATCCTCTTCTAGCCCTGACCGGTACCATCGCTGCTTGCACAGGTGGCCGGCCGTGGCGATATGGGATCGCTGAGTTTCACGGAAGAGGAGGCGAGCTGGCTAATGAGCATCACAAAGGTGCCGCCGTATAGCTTCGAGAAAGAAAAAATCGTACGGATCTAACGGCGGACACGATTACACTTTATTCATCGGAACGATCTGGGTGAATGGTTCACGATATAACTATCTTTGATTGTGATGATCGCTGGATCTGGGAATGATGTGGTTCTGCCAAACCGCGTCTGAGAGACCCACCGGTATTCGATGGATTGTTTAGAACACGATCATATAGGTACTTTGAGTAATTTCATTTTCTTCAACAATTTTCGATCACAGGTTTTGTCTAGCGTCGATGTTCGAGAGTCTAGCAATATGAAAAACTTTCTTCTGAAACAACACAAATTTTCGTATTATGGAGAAATCCTATTAAAATATTCCATCACCAAAAACTCACGATGTTTTGTTCAAAACGCGAGACTTATAGGATTACAAAATCTTCGTCGCTATTACAAAGCAGAGTTTTACAATTTCTCAAAAGTTTTTGATCATGAAAATTGATAAATTTTAGACAAAATATTAAATTCCGACACAATACATATGATATTGTCCTAATTTTTTTCACAATTATCGAACAAAGAAAACTATTGTAACAAAAGTTATACACTGCTCTTTAATATTTTTGTTGATATACATTCTAACGAATTACAAAAAAAACTATTAGGATTTCAGAATGATTTTTAAAAATATAGTCAGTCGCACGCCTTCATTTTTTTTTATTAAAAATTGATAAAGTATATACTACATTTTGAATGCCTACACCTTATTTTTTTCTACTTATGATTCGTATTTTAGCGTTAACCACTACGAAATAATGGTAAAATATTGTATAGAAAAATATTGCCTTTCTTGTTTACATACAGCATTTCTTCGATACTCGCGTGCTACAATGATTGCAAAAAAGCGTTCATTTTACCGCGAATTTTCAAAATACTTTTGTATCGACCTTCAAAATGTCTCCTAACTTTCTTCAACAAGTTACAGAAAAGTTCTTTCAATCTTTGAGGTCCGCATGAGTCTAAAAAATCTTTCTCCGACGGCGTTAAAATAAGGGAAACTTTTTTTTCAGACGATAGCAGAGCATTGCGGTTAAAATAGAAATACTGTTGCAGATTGTTTAGAAATACATCTGAAAATATACCTGAAATCCTTCCTAAAGTTGTATAACATTTTTTTTTCAGATGTTCGTATCAGCACAGATCTAAAATATGGTCCCAAATCAATTACAAAAATCCCGAAATTCTTCCCGAACCGACAAATAAGCAGAAGGGATAAAAAAAAAAAAAAAACACCGCTGCAAATCGGTAGGTAGGAATCAACAGAAAAAAACGAGTGATCAAAGGGTTGATTCTCCTTCAGGCTGAACGATTCCGGTGGTTTCGCGGCTGAAGGCTCGACAAGGGTGTCAGCCGTCATCGTGCGAGGATTCAGAAAGCGCGCCACCCAAAAGCGCGGGAAGTTTAGTCCGAGTGAGTGACGTGTGGCACGTCCGAGTGGGTCCCCGGACTGGGCCGCATGCGTTAATCCAGTAGCGTATATGCGGACCCCCCGCGACTGGCGGGTGCCCTGGGGGGCACATTGTCGCCTCGGCGCAGGGTACCGAGTCTGAATGCGAGCGCACCCTGGGAGGCATCGTCGCGCACTCTATAATTTTGCAACCAATCGTTTTCATTATTATTGTGTTTTTTCCCTTTTCGTCGTTTCTTCTCCCTCTCTTTTTCTTCGCATTTCTGTTTCACCTCTCCTTTTCTTTCATTTTACTACTCGGGGAACCGCTGAGCGCAAACAAATGCATCCATGGATATTATCGGGTAGAGCCCACCTGGTTAGCGAGGTTGATGGATCAGAAAATCAAAACTCTCGAACCTGATCCTGCTCGGATCTGAACTAATAATCTCTGGCCTGCAATCGAATTTCGCAGTGTCGTGAATTTCGGTACGGTACAAGGAGGAAGGTAAAACCAAGAAGCGTAGGAAAATTTGCGGTGAAAAAAACTCATAGCTTACAGATATCGTTGGTGTGAAATTTTTCAACACCGTGACAATTTTATCGCATATCCTACCAACAAGAAAAAAAGTATGTGCTATGTACTCTTATTTATGGTTGATTTGAATTTTGGAAAGGATTTTTCAATAATCTTCAAGGGTGATACATTAGTTTTAAAGGATTGATTCAACTTTCATTAACGAATTATAGTTCTCTCACAATCAGACACTTACTTCATATATCAACCATGAAAAACAATTATACGAATTCCTATTCATTCATACGATTACAATCAAAAATATTTCCTCGTTTTATTCGGACTCAAATTAGTAAGGCCTTAAAAAGACCAAAAATTATGAAAAAACACAATGCTTGACTGTAAAATTAGTGCCAGTAAAATTTTACATGAATTAAAATATTGCAAAGAGATTCATGGAATAATTTGACATCGACAAACCTCGTTGAATTATGTACGTTAAACGAATGATGCCGTTTGTGTCAAATTCGTTTTGGTAAGGTTGAGTAAACCAGCTTATAAATTAATACGTTTACTAATTCGAATGAAAAATAATCTGATAAATTCAGCCACTTCTTTAGAGGATCCTGAAAAATATTTTGAGACCAAAAATTCGTCGGACAGTTTACTGAGTTTCTTGAAACTCTCGGCCCGCAACAATGCCCAGCGGTCGGGAAAAGCATAATTTTGTTCAACTGAATCTGGGCACTGGTTTATACACGAGAAAAAATTTGTCAATCGTACCAGTTTACGGAGGAAAAAATGCTCTGTTGATTCAAATAAATGTGATTTTATTTGATAACTCAAATTGTTATATGGTCACTTTGCTGTTGAATCGACTAACATTTCTTGTGATTGGAAAACCATTTCTTCCGCAATGTATTTGACCATCATGTTTGGCGAACTAACAAAATCATTTCTCAGTGTATAAATCTAGAGTAAACAATTTTTGCTTCACCGTAGAAAAAAACTCATTCGATTGAAATGAATTTCGGTCAATTCAAATGAAATTTTCTCGCTTACGCCGAGTCACTTATTTAACAGATTTATATTCGAATAAAATCTTCTCGTCTCCAACCAACCCAGATGCATTTTTACACCAGTATTTCGTCTTTTTTACGTATTCGACTTATTACTCAGGTATTCTTCCGCACACATCCGGTACTCTCGGCTGCACGTCGTAGAAGCCCAACCGTAATTCTGGGCTGCGGCGTCGAATCGACGGCGAGGAAGCAGCAAGGTAAGTAAGGGTGCCCCTGGCCGAAGGACCCCCCACAACGTCTTTATCAACGTTTGACGCAGGGTGTTCCCCGTATGTCGAGCATGTAGCCCCCACGTGGGGGGCACACCGCCCCCCCGCGTAGACGACGACCACGCGCCACCCTTGCTAAAACTACACCTATAATGCTCCGCGAAGAGGCGAGCATGCGTGCCTGCCTCATGCGCGACGCGATGCACCGACGCTACTGGAACCGAAAGCGCGCAGGCGCGCAAGCGAGCGAGCGAGCGAACGAACGATCCGCGCTGACGTGCCGTTTCAAGTGTTTTCAATCAGTTGCGTATATGCTCAGTCACGCTCCGCTTATTCCGCATCGTTTCACTCGCGACGCGGCTGCAAGGTCAACGAAAATCACGTGGTTTCCTTTCTTCTCTCTCCACCTTCTTTGGCACGACCAAAAATTCAACGATCGCTGAGCATCTTTGGCATTGAAAATTTATCGCTAGTGCAATGCAACGCCACTCAACGCTAGCCGATAGACACCCAAAGCTACATTTTGGTACCTTTACATATTCAGAGATGCGGCTTTGTTTACTTATCTACTGGCACTGGTGACGAATTTTACAGAAAACGCCTGGTATGTAATAACTCGTGGTAATCGACATGATAAAATTGTTGAATAGAAACTAAAGAAAATAGAGTACATCACAAAATTTAGAGTCGGATATTAATATTCCGTCTTCGTGTAAAGCCAGTTCATAATTTTTTCTTCGCAATTTCGTTTATGACGGCTCTTTTTATTTTACTGATTTTTTTTCAATCAATCGTCTTTTCTCGTGAACGACAGAATGTTTTTTGACATTCGTACAAATCAGTCCGTGACGAAACGAACCGAAATTTTGACCCAAACACACTGAATTGAAGTTTGTACATTAACAGCAAGGTACAAGTGATTTCGACAACGCAAAAGATTATCGGAATTCATACTTTTAGGATTCTGATATTTATTGGAGAATTTGAATTCCGATATGAAGTATGAGATCGAAACCTGACCGGATCTGAAACTTTACAGAACACTTCAATTTTTTGTCAAAATAATGACCGGTAACATAAATTACAATTGCATGTATTCGTGAATAAATAAGATTCTCAACCTGTGTAACAAAGTACCTAGAGAGATAACAGGTGTACAATGTAATGCTGTGATAAATTACTAAGTAATTGAAAAAAAATCCCATTCTGATCCGCACCCTCGTCATCTTTTAGCTCCGATTTTGTTTTCTGAGGGAGTTTCCTAGCGGAGAACACACGCTCACCCTATTATTTATTATGTATAACACATATATACGTGTACATATATATTTTGCTCTTTTTCGACAAGAGAGGCAGAGTTCATACCGTACGTACCTACATATTTGTATATGTACATACATATATATGTATACATATATATAGCGCGATAGTTCACTTCGGAAGGAAATTCTTCGATATATGGCAGCCATAGTTCATTCTTAATAACATTGGGGGAACACCACGCGCTCCATGAACCGGTGATATTATTACGTACCTCGACATTTTCTTTCTCTTTGTTTCTTCTTTCTTCTACTTTTTCTGGTTTTCTTCTTTGTCTCCTTCCGCCATAGAAATTTTCAATAGCGAGCGATGACCTGCTGCAAATTGATCATACAATTACTTAAAATCCAATGAAGTATTCTAAAGATTTTGTTACTGAATTAAAATAATTGAATAGGAATACAAGTTATTTCGCATATAGAAAATCGTATAATCTAATTAAACTGACTATTGTGAGAAAAATATGAAATGAATGACGGGAAGATAGAAAAGAAATGTTGGGAGATAAACAGGCTGAAAAAATCAAATTAATTGTATATATTCGATGGTAATGTTGGTATTGGAATCTTTATTGTGAGTACGACTATAGCAATATGGTGGCGGAAGTTTGTAACAGCTGATCGTTTCAGGTAAATTTCACAAATAAAAAGGTACTGAAAGTATCCTCCTACCTGTACTGCCGGACTTTCGTTCTGTAATATTGAATAGATGAAGAATAAGATAAGCGATAAAGAACCGATTTCATAGCAAAATATGAACCAATTGGTATTGAACATATTTAAAGCTTTTACCAGATGAAGTTTTCCTAAATCGTAATTATAAGGATTCGAATAGACCGACAGCAAATTCCAAGTTTTGCCTTTTGAAATGAAAAAGTTTCTGCTTTAGCTGAACGTAGGGAATTTTGAATGTTTTCTTTACAATGGGATTATAGAGAAACTATCCTAACCTCACCTTATAACCTCAAATTACCGATTCAATCATACAGGAGTCACCGTCTTGGAATCGCGGTGAAATTCGATAGCTAAAAAGAACTAAAGAGATGATGAATGAATAGGCTTGAGTTTGATAAACAGTGTCTTATAATTGATCATTTGAGGTTGTATAAATGAAAGTTTCGTGAGTTGATTAAACAACGCAGTGCGGCATTTAATCGACGTCTCGGAGCGCGTCGCTTCTGAAGTATATACGAGATGAGCTGCAGGAGCCTCGTCGTAGGAGAAAATCTTCGACCCCAAGGAATTTCTCTCTCTTGACTAATGTCAAGTGATATAAAATAATAAGCCTATTAGTCAAGGGTCACTGCGGGGTCAGCGGTCCGGCTCCTCGTCACGAAGTGGAACCGGCAGCATCCTGGATGCGTACCTTGTCCCGTGTGCTTGTACCTGCAGCGTGCCTACCTCATAACCGCTAAGCTAACCATCCACCAACTCCGTCGAGTCAGGAACGCCGCTTTGGTCCCACAGCATTCAGAGTGGATTTATGGCGTGTCCACTCATTCATAAAAATATTATTCAAATTTAGAACGTCTAGACTCTGAGACGGTCCTCCGTGCAGGTCCTTTTATTGGCGATCCTTATCTGCTCCATTGATAACTCCTCTTCTCGGTCCCTTGAAATTATCTCTCTCCCCTTCTTTTATCGCCTTGTTTTCCTCGGCGGAGAGAAAAAAAAACACACCATCTCATTTTTCTTTCCTACTTCGTTATTGTTATTATCAATATTATTGTTATTCCTCTCCATCTCCCGCGCTCCGAGTATACAGCCTGTCGGGAATCATCAACGCCCACATTACACGCTGTACGAACAACGTGTTAAAATTTGAAACACTTCCACGCTCGATTCGGAAACTCAGAGCATTATGGTTCTGCAGGCGTGAACGACGCAATTTCGACTCATCAAAATACCGACGGTCACGAAATTTTATGCTGAAATACGACTTTCGTGGTGTTTCAGGAACACGGAATTTTCTAACGTGAAATCCAAGTGCCAGCTTCGGTGGAAAAAACTGAAGTTTCATTAAATTGTCTGTATTGAAAGAAATCGATCTTAAACCAAATTTAGTGTGTAACGAAATTTATCGGTGCATTTCTTGGGCAAGACCTAAGCGATCGTTGAAATATCGTGTTTTTAATTCTCAGATGCTGATTCAAGTATGAAATCATGTGCGAAGCAAATCATACTACGTAAAAAAAAAATGAAACAATTATATATCCAGAGATATCTCCAAGTACAAGATACTTCGTGACTCTAATAGATACGGCAAAAGATCTCATCACGTAATTATACGATTGAGAATTTTCACATATGTAAATAAGTGGTGTTATAAACAGTTGATAAATCTGTACAACGGTAAGTAAAAATCCTCTCAGACTCACGGCTGAATTTTCGCCCCATATTATATGCTCGATGAAAGAGGGAAGGGAGAAGGGGACAGGAGCGATAAAATATTCCTCGAATGGTATATTATTTACGATGGTAAGACTCGCGAATCAAGATGTAAGCGTGGGCGACCCAGCGACATGCAGCGACACTGGAATATCATACAGAAGATGAGTGAGAAATGTCCCAGCCAAAAGTCTCCGTCTTATTCTAACATCCTCGACAATTTCGAATAAACGTTTCATGCTCGAAGAATCGATGCATTTTTCGATTCGGATTTTTGTACCTCGACGCTAGACGTTGACTCTCTATTTTTTATTTTTTTTTACACATTAGAGGGGTAAGGGGATAACGATTATGTGCAGGTTTTTTTATGATAGCGCCAAGATTCCTTGATTTTTTATAACTAAATTTAACAGTCTGTTCTGAATTGATCAAAAAAAGCTGGGTGTCGAGTGGCTCGTTTTTCCTGTGAAAAATAAGTGGGCATCTCGAATTTCGAGAAGTTGTACAAAGTTTTGCCCCGGTCTGTACGTGAGTTCATCATTTTCACATCCCACGCGTTTATTTCGAGGAATAATCGTATGGTGTGTGTATAACCCAAGTCTATACCTTCATGTGCGTGTAAATGTGTACGTTTATATCTCGACGACGCATAAATTATTTCGGTAAAATATTGTGTTCGCAAGAATGTTGGTATATACGCCAAGTAAATGTCAGAAGCAGGACGGTAATAATTTATCACCATACGAACGTGTAACCATACAGCTATAGATTGGAAATATACAAAAACAAATGTTTTACTTACGGTTGAGTTGGGTTAAGGAAGCTCAGTTTTTGTTGGGTTAGGTTAGGGAACTTTGGACCAGGTTAGCTTGCGTTAAATTGAAGAAGCTGTTATCACGTGAGGATGACGATGAAATCAAAATTCGATACCACATTATCCTAACTAAAATAATCTCATTGACCTAGATCTCACGATCTGGAAGTAACTCGTGCTATCCTACACTAATTTGATTTAAAAAAATTTCTGACAGACTGCATAGTATATATATATGTAAGGAAACGATAAGACTTAGTTCGATGTAAAAACTTGATTTTAAATTTCAGAGGATCGGTCATAAGCAGGAACAATTATAAACGCTCCTCCCTATGCCCTTCATTTTTTCCCAAGGAACGAATCGTTCATCATATACTTTTGATACTTCCGGGACGCGAAGAAACCAGCGAGCGGCGTTCACCAAATGTTCATTCAGACAGCGACGACGCGAGAGAGTGAAACAGAAATAGAGCGGAGATGAACATATTTGTAACACTTTCTCCGATTCCTTTTCGATTCCTCCATGACTCCAATTTCGAGAATCCATCTGCCTCGGTGGGCCCCGACCTTTATCTCGAAGGGGTGCATAGCCGTATAGATAGTTATGAAACCAGGCTGCTAGATGCCGCCAATTTTCAACGGATCGGGCTGTGTAAGAGATGAAAGACAAAACGAGGAGAGAAAGAAAAATGAAGAGAAAAATCGGGGGTAGGTGAGGGAAGGAGGGAGGGGCGGGGGGGGGGGGGGGGGGGAAAGGGGGAGAAAAATGGATGGGAACACATGTCGCTCGCTACGTGCCCCGCCGTGGTGGCTATATGCGTGGGATTCATATATTATTATATCATATAGAGGTATACATATGTATTCGCTGAGCGAAACGATAGAAAAGTAAAAGAGAGGGAGAATAAGAAGGGTGGGGGAGGGGGAGGAGTACGCTGAAAAGGGAAAAGAAGAAGGAATAGACGATTACCGAAACGAGAGGGAAGAGCAGAAGAGGGAGAAGAGGAGAGACAGACGAACTAATGCTGGGACCAGCGGGGGGCGTTTGCTTTCGACCATCTAATGATTTAGTTTAGTTCGCGGACACCAATGTTTGCGAACTCGATATTTTAAGACGCGTTCATAAATTTCACGCTCACTCGAGTTTATACGGCCTGCATTGGAAACAAATGAGAGCCTGGTGTATTTCCCGTTTATTATCACCCTCGGATTTACAAAGACTAACAGAACACTGACGCGTCATTTTTAAAAACTCGTTTTCTTACTCGCCGGCATCTTTGCTCCAGTTTTAAAGAAACAAACGAGCTCGCAGAGCTTTCTATACTCGTTAGAAAAACACGAAGAATCACTGTCTGGACATCGTGATGCCACAAAAATTGTTTGAAATTTAACATACCACAAAATTCAATGAAAATTAAGCCATCGTATACTTTTAGGTCTTCGGGAACGAATGAGCTCGCAGGGCTTCTTGTGCTCATCCTAAACAGTTGAAAATTTTCATTCAGCCATCGTGATATCATAAGCATCGTTGGTACTGAGCAAACAACAAAATTCGATAAGAATGAAATTGAAAGATGCTCAATTTTCTTGCATTTTACCTTCCGAAGACACACCAGTTTCCAAGGCTTTCCGTGCTCGTTGCAGAAACATGAAAAATCACGATTTAGACACTGTGATACTACAAAAAATTATTGAAATCGAACATTAATAACGATTCAATAAGAATAGAGTGGTTATTTACTCACTTTTCTTCCACTCCTGGCTTCCAACAGCGAATGAACTCGTGGGACTTTCTGCACTCCTCGTTCTATAGAAATGAAAAATCGACATTGGATAAATCGACATTGGATATTATGATACCCGTAAACATGATTTCAGATTTGTTATAGAAAAAACATAAAATTTTCAAACAAATCAAGTCTGAGAATGCTCATTCTTCTTCCATTCTACCGTCTAAAGAGATGCGATTTTACGGAGCTTCCCGTGATCATAATAAAATCGTGAACACAAACATTTGGCTGCCGATAACGATCAGAAGTGATGAAACGAGATTAAAACCTATAATAAGTGAGAATGTGCGACGGGTATGAAATAAATCAGAAGGGTAATAACAATTCGTGTATCAAAATTGCTTGTCCGAGTGTTCAATGGCTAGTATAATCATTACCCGCCATATTTTCCTCCCCCGTGACGAATCGCGGGCTAATGAACGAGCTACGAATCCTGGACAGAATTCGTAGAAGAGTGAATCTCGATGATCATCATCGTAGAATAAAATGAAGGAGAAGAAAGAACGCAGCCTTCGTGCGTTCGTCTTGATTCTTCGGAAAAGTTTGTTTCGGTTGAGGGCGTGAGGCAGCCTCACGATTATTTTCGATTGGCCAACCCTGTCCTGCGGCTGGGTGGAGCCGGAAAATCTATCCAGCTCTAACTACAGCCCGATGACGAGTGGAAACCAACGTGGTTTCACCATTTCATGGAAGAATATGACAATCTTTATTTTTTCCCGATGCAAGACGTCCGGCGAACATGTTTCCTTAAAATCTCGATGAATTCGCAAGGTCTGAAGGCGAAGATAGTTAAAAAAACTCGACGTCTGGTGGCTGGACGGATACCTGAAGGTGCAATAAATCAGCTGGTAATAAGCTATATATTTACCAGCAACACTGAATGGAAGGGAAAATTTGCACAATACGGAGCCAACCGATATTATTAAAACAGTGACAAGAAAAGTGACTTCTAGGTTTCACTTCCTTTTCGTCAATTCTTCTTTAGGGGTACTGGTACGTGACCCAAGGTGGTGGCAGGGCTCGACCGTCATTCCAAACACCATAAACCTCACAGTCAGTAGTGGTTTGCTAGATTTCCCTTATGATTTACAGTCCATAGGCCCGACTCCAAAAGCCAAACAGAATGTTTATTATACCAAACACCAAGTCCTGGACAACTTTTTATCTCACGTATACCAGCAGCAGTTTTCATTTATTGACCCATCCTTCTCCTCGAAGTCGACATCACGTTTCAGCGTCCTCTTATTCTACTTCTTATTTGATGACATGTCTTTTTTATTCTTCTTCATGTGCATTTATAGAACCATCCATATAGAACCATATGATTCCTTTGCCCCTTTTTTCACTTCTTCAACAACATCGATGCAGACATTTCCAAAATGTGTCAAACAGTTTGTCAGCTTCCAAGATTCACTAAATTCCTTTTATCAGTAACCACGAGTAACAAAGTTTAGTAAGTTGCTCCAACGAATTTCCAAGACACAGTACCATCATCGTGTAAGAGGGAGACGAGCGGTGAAGACTCGGATATGGAAAAGAAGACCTGTAATATCGTTTAACGAAAACTTATACAATACCAAGCCGAAGTTGGACGAAAGTCGTAGAACTGAAACTGGGTCGTCAGTACTAAGGTGTTGTCTGAAAACTTAGCAGTAACAGCATATCATTAACTCCAATTGGTCGGTTATCTTCAACTCAACAAACGCGAATAATGGATCAATGCTGCCAATGCTTTCCAAACACCAACGTCGTAAAAGGACAGTATCCAAGTTAGTGTGCAGTCAAAATTCCACACGAACAAGGTCCCGCATAAGTTTCCTGGAACTGTACAATGATCCACGAATCGGTTGTTCGGACTCGTTCCGCCGGTCAGAATCCATGCATTAGGAATCGGTGAAATTGGAAAACGATGACGTCACGATGGTCGCGTGTTTCGGCAAGTCAGTCAGGAGGACGAGTTCGATCGTCTCAAGGGAGTGACCTTGTATCGCCTGTCGAAAAGAGTCAGGTAGGCGAGCTGTATGCGAATGAGGATCCGCCCTGCAGAACTGGCAATAAATAAAGTCTTAAACGTTTTGAAGGCCTGAAAATGGTCCTTGCACAGATCGGCGAGGAGGTAATGATTTTCGAAAATTATTGTCCTGCATCCCCCTAGCGACTTGGGTGGCTCACACTTTTCTTCGGGCAAGTGAACGCGACGTTCTCTCATAGCTGCGAAGCATTTCGGAACGGCCATTGTCCGAACGCTCCATGAATCTTTTCGCTCACTCTCTCTTTTCGCAACGAATTCAAAACTTGGGAATTTCCGGCACCCTATTTTCGGCACAATGTTCTCTGCAACTCGTGCAGTCCGTTTACTTGTACATCTCTACACGGCCTTTGAAGGCTGCTACGTGTCTCATTTTTCCAGCCCTCCAACGCCCCTCCCTATTCGGACCGCACTCCGGGTTCCAAAAATCGTTCATAATAGGGGGCGATTTTTCGTTTAGACACATCGATTATACAGATTCTATTCTCGCACACTGCTTCACCTAGTCGTTGATCCTCTCGCAAATAGCCAAAAGCTACGGTGGGTCCGTTTCTATCTTCGCCACTATATTTAGACATCCGAAAAGTTCCATCAGTTAGAAGTGTTCCGGAAAAACTGGAGCCTTGAAGCTCGATTTCTCTAGAATTTTTTCGCCTTCTTTTAAAGAAAATCTTCCGAAAAAATAATAACAACAAGTTGTGCTGGCTATTTATTTTTTGTCAAGAGATCTTTGAAAACCAGAATTAATAGGTTCGATTATTTTTGTTTCTCCGGCCCAACTATTTCAGCAGTAAAGAACAGTAGCTTTTCTATTTCAGTAGTGACTAGTGATATTTATTTAGCGTATTAATGTAGAAACTGGAAATAGTAAATCTTGGAAACGAATAAAGAACTAACAGCTGAACCAATTAAAATATTTCCGAGTAGGAGGAATTTTTAATTAGAAAAATAAAATTTTAACTGCACGGGTAGTTAGTCTTCGGAATCATCGTGGAAAACGTTAATAAGTATATGATTATCATCAATTATTCACAACGACCAACCGTGAAAAGTAAACTTTATAGTGAATAAATTTTCCCTGACACCAAAATGCTTGATAAAAGTCTTTCTTTTTTACTTATCAGAAGAAGTTCATTTCCTTTTTTTTCATTCTCTCTTTTCATCATGCCCCCTCAAAAAATAACGTCCTCAATAGTTGAAACTTTCAAGTTCGATCATCAATTTTTTTTTCTTTT
Organism: Neodiprion fabricii; assembly: GCF_021155785.1. Classification (NCBI taxonomy): domain Eukaryota; kingdom Metazoa; phylum Arthropoda; class Insecta; order Hymenoptera; family Diprionidae; genus Neodiprion; species Neodiprion fabricii. The sequence continues at coordinate 19,602,069 of NC_060243.1, forward strand.
CATAATTTTGTCTTGACACAAATAAAAATTCTCAGTTCTAGGCTAGTAAAAAAATCCGGAACTTTCAATCTGATCTACATTTGTAAGAATCTAAAGCGAATTGATCGAGCAAAGAAGCCTCTATATTCAATTTGAATTTCGTCCGCGTTCTGTTTCTTATTTTTTTTTCTTAGTCTCTGCGTTATTATCTCCGCGTTAATGTAGTAAATTACACATCCAGCACTTGATTGCGTTTTGGTGATTATAATAGAGGTATCAGTGGGGCAGAATGATACACACGCATATGCCAAGCGTAACGAACAGGCCTTATAGCCGGTTCTGTAATTGCAAAAGGCGTCTACTACAGCGTATTAGGTGCGGCTGATCAAAGCTCGAGATAAATAAAAGATAATCATCTAATTATTCTATTCAACGTCGCGTCCCTCCAATATAAAACATCAACGACTAGCAGCCGACTTCTACGCTCGTATCGAATCAGAACGGTGCCGGTGATCGAGTCATTAAGATCATTTCAAACCGATTGTTTTTATTGTCTTAATCCGTACCAATGAGCTACTAATTCAAAGAACTATCAGGACCTTACGCAACAATTATTATTCGGAGAAAAACATACTGCTAAAAAAATGATTCCGGTTTTTCCAAGAGAGAAAAGTCGGTTCACGTTTTTTAGGATTTCCGTTCGACGCTGAATTCACTAAACGGAGCATGAAAAGGAGGGATTTGAACGACCGAGTGTCGGATGGTTCGCAGGTAGACGAGGAAGAGGTTGGCGAAGCACATCCCAACTTCAGGGCTCATCCTTGTCGGGATATAAACTGTTTCTGGGAACGAACGGTCGTATATCTTTGCAGTGACAATGGCCTCCAGAGTCAGTCACCGAGTCACCGAGTCGAACCGGGTCTGCGAGAGAAAATTATTCGAGCATCCCTGGTCCTCGGTCCTGTCCCGGAGACCGATACCAAACTCCGAATTGACCAAGAAGACGAAGCGAAGGTCGAAGAACAACTTCCTTGTGATATGTTTTCACTTCAAACTCATGTCCAGTTGTTTTCCTCAATTTCTGCCCCTTGTTTTCACTGTGATTAGTTCTTTTCGTCAACATATTTCTGTGACTCTTGGAAGAAGCACTGAAATCAGCACAATCCATTCGAACAGTTTTCACACTAAATTAATTCGCTGTATTTTTCTCTAGCTACAAAAATGCGAGGAAAAAATTTTTTTCACACTCTTCTTCTGCTGTTTTTGGTTTTTTTTTTAACGTTCTTCTTTCTTCGCCTGGTTCTTGGCGCGTAGAAAAGTTTTCGGTAACACTGAAAAGCAACGAGTGTAATACAGAAATCTAGAAAGTCACGGGTCATCACTTTCTGTATTCCAGGTAGAAGGAGGTCCAGTGACTATTATGCGCTAGCTCGTTGACGTGCCGGGACAAAATTACCACCTTCCTTCATTGCAAAAACGACCGAAGAATTTCATTTTATTTATCTCTGTTTCTGTTCTTCAATTCCTCGTAGTGACATTTAACACCAAAGTGCAAGCCGACCTCTGAACTGTACTTTTTACGTAATAAAGACGAATAGAAAAATGATAAAAACACTTGGAGCGACGAAAAAACAACGTCGCTTACAGAAATGTAACAAACGATTTCTCGTACATCGTCGCCTACAGCTTTTTATAGGTTTTCCATTAAACTTTATCAGCAGTTTTGAAATATGTTGTTGTAAATAGTATATTTTGATCCTAGATCGTTCTTCCTATAGTTGCAAAAAAACATTTTTCAGTCTGAATCTCTTTTATTGCAATAGTTGAGAATAGTTTGTTTTTTTCTCAATAGTTTTGAATAGTATATTCAAATTCTATCTAGTTTCTTCGGTAGTCGTGATATAATATTTTTTCAACTTGAATAACTTTTTCCAATAGTTACGATCAGTGTAGGTACTCGAATTCCGAATGCTGCTTTTGATAGGTATAAATGATATTTTTCTAATCTGAATATTTTTTCCAACAATTTTCGTTTCACCGACAGAAACCATTGACGTTTCAATAATTTTATAATATTAACCGACAATATTTGTAACGGAAGCTGAAATGTTTTTTGTTCTCTAATCAACTATTCTTGCCAATTATCGATCCGCCAAACCAAAAGCTGTGACTCTACGATGAACCGAAGATCTGCGAATACGCAAGCGAATATGTTTCTTTGCTTGATCACGGCAATAATAACGGGGCGAATATACATAGATCGGTATCGTGGATGATCATCGAGGGTTGAACAAGTGAATGGCATTAGGTGTCCAGATTTTATCGATACATATACACTCACGGGAACAGGCAGCAATGGCCAGGGGTTGAAGGTATAGAAAATCGCTTTTACTTCGGTGGCGCAACGACGCGACGCGACGTGGCTTGGCTCTTGGCCTCCCAGACGGCTCGGGGTGCGAGCCACCCCCATTTTCTTAGCGCCCCATAGGGATACACGGAAACCGTTTCAGGGACCACATATCGCGCGACATCCACGGAACGACGGTGCTACACCCGATAGGGAACGACTTGATCCTGCGGACGCCGATCCTCGAGCCTCGACTTGCCAAAAACCGCCGACTTTGCAAAACGTTAAACGATCCTCTGCAGCTACGGCAGCTCGAAATTTCATCCAAGATCGAACGATAAGAGCGGTGAAAAACAAGATAAAAGTAAGATAAGGGGGAGATGAAGCGGAGAGGAAAAAGAGATTCGGAAGGGAAACGATACTGAGAAAGGATGCTAAATCTATAAGGCAACGTACGACGAATACGGGGGCTCAAACTAAACGGTGTAAGTACTTTTCATTTCATCAATCGTTATCATAAGTCTGGAATAGTAAAATCCTTTTCTTCAGATTCGTAAAGCTGACTAAAAACGATAAAATATTTAACATCGTACCATTATAGATTGATTACAAGTACGATATGCAATACTGAATTCCCTAATGGAAATCCTAATGGTTGAATTTTTGGTTCAAATTTATTGAAAAGATATTTGTTACGTTCCAAATAAAAGTTGAAACAATTTCCAGTGCCAACCATTTAGTTTTTTATGTGGTTTCTGAAATTATAAGTAAGCAGTTTTTATTTTTTTGTCGACGGTTTGACTATTTCAGCAGTAAGAAACACTATTTTTACTATTTTAATAGTTATTGCGATATTTAATTTACCGTTTTGCAAGTAAGATTTAACTCAAGATTTAAAAAACCTAACAGTTTGCGCGACTGATATTTTTGTTCCTTGCGGCGGAGAAATTCAGGCAAAAAAACTACATTTAGACTGAAAAAATGAGCTGATATTTGGAAATATTCTGACCTAACCTAAAAATCATTTACCAATATTTCATTATAGTATCAATTAGCGGTAACCGCTGTGAAAACAAATTCTCTAGGGAATAATTTCGCCCCGAGAATGGCATATAAGAGTTCAAATAAATGAAAATTCAAATTTATGGTATCGATTGTACGATTAGTTGTTGATACATTCTAAGAATAAACATGACTATTCTTTGATAATTATTACTATTTATTATTCCCACTATGTAAATAGTTGAGATTATTAGGTGCGAATTTTCGGCGCTACTACAAGTCAGATCGAATAGTCAACATAAGCAAAATTATTTCAAATATTATATTGTATTGACTAGTCAACTATTTAAATAGTTGTTTGCAGGCTAGAAAATTGAATTCATGGCATAGACTATACGACCAGTTTTTGGTACATTCTAAGAATAAACATGATTATTGATGAAGAAGATTTATCTTGACCTTGGAGATTTGTTGATTAAAGTTATTCTTGGATATGAAGGTCACAACTCGAAACACTTTTATCGTGTTAACGTTTCGGCCCTGGTGGGGGCCCTCCTCAGAACAATTTTATTAGAATATCTGTCACGAACAAAATAAAATGATATACAAATAGGTTTGACAAAGTAAGACATATAGATGTAACTGATATGCAAGGTATTGAAGAAGTATAAAAGAGAGATTACTTCATATGTGATAACACTTCCAATTAATTAATGCGTGTTGATAATTAAAAATAAATAGAACAAATAGGCAAAAACGACCGAAAACGAAACACACTACGTTGGCGACACGTAACTCCCACGAATTCATATTTATAGTTTGTTTGTTAAAAGATTTAAAATGCACAGCCGTTATGGTTGAGTCAGAGCACTTAAGAACGGTGGAACGACTAGTGTGTAGTGGGAAGAGGTCGATCTCATATCAGAGCAACGCAGAGTCAACGGGTTAGACAGAAAAACAAAAAATTTTTTTGTGTTAAGAAGGTAAAATCGAGAGCAAGCTCAGTCGGTAATGGACAAAATTACGATGGTCGTATCACAGAGGTGTAAATATTGCTTAAGTGTTCTATGTCTTGTTTACGGTTGACAGAATTAGGATGTGCTACAATATTGCACATTTCCAACAGAAGCCTATTATAATACAAAGGTTCGACATCAATAATACTAGCTTGAGAATAGTTAAAAGAGTGGTCGAAATCAATGGCATGTCTCGTCAATGCAGTATAATTATCCTCGTGTTCGTGGATGTTGCGTCTATGTTCAGTTATCCTGGTGTGTAGTTGTCTACTAGTTTGACCTATGTAAGCCTTGTTGCAATGATTACAAGGTATTTTGTAAACTACACCCGAGCGATTGACCAGGGGTAAGGGGTCTTTACCCGAATCGAACATCGAGGATATATCATGTGTACATTTGCCCACAAATTGAATTTTGTATTTGGAGAATGTTCTATTAAGAGACTCAAACAGACCCGCTACATAAGGGATGGAAATATAGTTTTTCTGAATGGTCTGTGTAGTAGTTGCATCGAGATTGTTGTTAGGGCTGGTAGATGCCAAGATGGAATCATATTTGAGCTTTATATGTTTGTTAAGCAGGCGAGAAGGATAGTCGTTCTTACATAGTACCTGCTGAATCAAGGACAAATTTTTATTATGAAATTCCATGCTTGAGAGTCGGATCGCTCTGTCAACTAAACAATTGATCGTTCCAATTTTGTATGATTTGGGATGGTGAGAATGGTAATTTAAATACCTTTGTGACCAAGTAGCCTTATGGACAAAATTCCGGTCCCACGTAATGAACTCTTAAAAGCATTACAAATATGTTTTAAGGCTGCCATATTTAAATTTAACCATCACATATATGCCCAAACGTTTGGCTTACCTATGGGCTCACCGCTCTCGCCAATTTTGTCTGATTTGGTTTTGGATGACCTTGAACAACACTGTCTTAACAAACTAGACTTCAAGCCTTCATTCTTTTTCAGATACGTAGATGACATTATTACAGCTGTCCCTTCGCATAAAGTCGCCGATATGCTTTCAGTTTTTAATAGTTTCCATCCGAGACTACAATTTACATCCGAATTAGAGTCTAATCGCCAAATCAGCTTTTTAGATGTACTGATTATCAATGACAATCAGCTCATTAAAACTGATTGGTTCCATAAGGCTACTTGGTCACAAAGGTATTTAAATTACCATTCTCACCATCCCAAATCATACAAAATTGGAACGATCAATTGTTTAGTTGACAGAGCGATCCGACTCTCAAGCATGGAATTTCATAATAAAAATTTGTCCTTGATTCAGCAGGTACTATGTAAGAACGACTATCCTTCTCGCCTGCTTAACAAACATACAAAGCTCAAATATGATTCCATCTTGGCATCTACCAGCCCTAACAACAATCTCGATGCAACTACTACACAGACCATTCAGAAAAACTATATTTCCATCCCTTATGTAGCGGGTCTGTTTGAGTCTCTTAATAGAACATTCTCCAAATACAAAATTCAATTTGTGGGCAAATGTACACATGATATATCCTCGATGTTCGATTCGGGTAAAGACCCCTTACCCCTGGTCAATCGCTCGGGTGTAGTTTACAAAATACCTTGTAATCATTGCAACAAGGCTTACATAGGTCAAACTAGTAGACAACTACACACCAGGATAACTGAACATAGACGCAACATCCACGAACACGAGGATAATTATACTGCATTGACGAGACATGCCATTGATTTCGACCACTCTTTTAACTATTCTCAAGCTAGTATTATTGATGTCGAACCTTTGTATTATAATAGGCTTCTGTTGGAAATGTGCAATATTGTAGCACATCCTAATTCTGTCAACCGTAAACAAGACATAGAACACTTAAGCAATATTTACACCTCTGTGATACGACCATCGTAATTTTGTCCATTACCGACTGAGCTTGCTCTCGATTTTACCTTCTTAACACAAAAAAATTTTTTGTTTTTCTGTCTAACCCGTTGACTCTGCGTTGCTCTGATATGAGATCGACCTCTTCCCACTACACACTAGTCGTTCCACCGTTCTTAAGTGCTCTGACTCAACCATAACGGCTGTGCATTTTAAATCTTTTAACAAACAAACTATAAATATGAATTCGTGGGAGTTACGTGTCGCCAACGTAGTGTGTTTCGTTTTCGGTCGTTTTTGCCTATTTGTTCTATTTATTTTTAATTATCAACACGCATTAATTAATTGGAAGTGTTATCACATATGAAGTAATCTCTCTTTTATACTTCTTCAATACCTTGCATATCAGTTACATCTATATGTCTTACTTTGTCAAACCTATTTGTATATCATTTTATTTTGTTCGTGACAGATATTCTAATAAAATTGTTCTGAGGAGGGCCCCCACCAGGGCCGAAACGTTAACACGATAAAAGTGTTTCGAGTTGTGACCTTCATATCCAAGAATAACTTTAATCAAACATGATTATTCTTTGATAATTATTACTATTAACTATTCCCACTATGTAAATAGTTGAGATTATTAGTTGCGAATTTTCGGCGCCACTACAAGTCAGATCGAATAGTCAACATAAGCAAAATTATTTCAAATATTATATTGTATTGACTAGTCAACTATTTAAATAGTTGTTTGCAGGCTAGAAAATTGAATTCATGGCATCGACTATACGATCAGTTTTTGGTACATTCTAAGAATAAACATGATTGTTCTTTGATAATTATTACTATTTACTATTCTTACTATGTAAATAGTTGAGATTATTAGTTGCGAATTTTCGGCGCCACTACAAGTCAGATCGAATAGTCAACATAAGCAAAATTATTTCTGATATTATATTGTATTGACTAGTCAACTATTTAAATAGTTATTTGCAGGCTAGGAAATTGAATTCATGGCATCGACTATACGATCAGTTTTTGGTACATTCTAAGAATAAACATGATTGTTCTTTGATAATTATTACTATTTACTATTCCTACTATGTAAATAGTTGAGGTTGCTGGTTGAGAATTTCCGCGCCACTACAAGTCAGATCGAATAGTCAACATAAGCAAAATTATTTCAAATATTATATTGTATTGACTAGTCAACTATTTAAATAGTTGTTTGCAGGCTAGAAAATTGAATTCATGGCATCGACTATACGATCAGTTTTTGGTACATTCTAAGAATAAACATGATTGTTCTTTGATAATTATTACTATTTACTATTCTTACTATGTAAATAGTTGAGATTATTAGTTGCGAATTTTCGGCGCCACTACAAGTCAGATCGAATAGTCAACATAAGCAAAATTATTTCTGATATTATATTGTATTGACTAGTCAACTATTTAAATAGTTATTTGCAGGCTAGGAAATTGAATTCATGGCATCGACTATACGATCAGTTTTTGGTACATTCTAAGAATAAACATGATTGTTCTTTGATAATTATTACTATTTACTATTCCTACTATGTAAATAGTTGAGGTTGCTGGTTGAGAATTTCCGCGCCACTACAAGTCAGATCGAATAGTCAACATAAGCAAAATTATTTCTAATATTATATTGTATTGACTAGTCAACTATTTAAATAGTTATTTGCAGGCTAGGAATTTGAATTCATGGTATCGATTATACGATTAATTGTTGGTACATTCAAAGAATAAACATGACTATCCTTTGATAATTATTACTATTTACTATTCCCACTAAGTAAATAGTTGAGATTAGGTATTGGTTGATAATTTCCGACGCCACTACAAGGCAGATCGAATAGTCAACATAACCAATCATTTTTTTCCGTCGAGCTGATCTCTCGGCGCAGGAGGTGGCGCTTCGTCTAACGATTCGTCGAGACTCTCAGGTGTCGCGGCGGTTAATTTCCCTTCAAAAGACCGACGGGGAGGGAAAAAAGGCAAGGAAATCACGCAGGCAAACTGAAAAAAAGATGAAAACGTGAAAAGAAAGAACTAAACAAGAAGGAAGAAGCGCCGCGCCGCTCGTCGTCGCCTCGCGACGCTGCCGGCAGGAGGGCTGATATTCGTCCCGAGGATCGTTCGGTGTCACCCAGTGTCAACCAACTCGGCGGCACGGAATTATCGTCCTAGTCATCGTCCCCTGAGAAGTTTCAAGGCGGCTCGTGACGCCGAGGGTAGCACACCGTGGTGTAATAATCGCGCAATTATAACGCCGATAATGGTAAGAAAAATTATATCGCCACACCGATCCGATAATGCGGGCACAATTTTAATTACATTGTTACATTTTCACCCTTCTCCGTCCCTCGATCTATCCTGGAATCGAAAGTAAATTGGTTTCCTTCACGTTCTATTGCTCGACGTATAATCATTTTCCTCCCTCTTTTCTTCTAACTCTCTTATCTTGCACCGTTGGGCTCGTTGTGATCGTTGATTGCCTACAGGCATTTTTTTAATTTATTAATTATTGCAGTTTTTGACTCTTTAACAATTCACTTCAAATCTACAAGTCCCTTAAAATCTGATAACTATGCGAATTTCCTAATTTCTTTTTACTTCAAATTATCGCTCGAGGGATTATTTTAAATCGATAAAATATTTTTGAAGTCCGTGAATAATAATTTAATTGAACTAGGCATTTTGTGTGAAATCCAGGGTCGATTCTTTGTTTCTTGAAGACACATAAAAAATATCTTGCAAATTTATCACGAAGACCAATAAGAATGACTATATTGAATTTAGCACGATACTCAGGATCACCTTTATCACGATTTTAGAATGTTGATAGTCCTAAGTCTATACTTTCTCGGGCATTGAGTATTTATCAAATTTTTATGGTTCTAAAACCGGCTAGAATCTGTTTGGAAATACTGTAATTATAATCGAATGCTTAGATATCGATACTTTATTTCAAATCGTTTCAAAATGATTCAGAACTGATTTTATTTAGAAAACTATATTCTACGAAGTCCCTGAAACAATTTTTTTCATTCCTTTTTTGTGCAGCAGTAATTCAATGTATTCATTTGTTGATTATGATCCATATCGTTGAGATCCTGCAAAATTAAATATTTGAAAATGTAGAAAATAGACTTCCGAATGAAACAAGCCATTTAGGTATTGAAATCAAATGATTTTACTAGATTTCTAACGATTTTGAAATGATTTGAAACGAAACATCGATATCTGAGCTTTTTTCTTGTGATTATGGAATTTTGTTCTGTATTTTTAAAGAAATCTTTGTAGCTTACGTATAAAATAATTTGACAAATACTCAACGTACGACTAAATCGAAATGAAATGATTGAATACGGTATTATATTATAAAGATTTTTGGCCAACCAACCTTCTGAACAGTGAAGCGAATTTCACTGACAATGAATAAATACAAATATGAGAAAACGGCATCGATAATATCATCTTATTGATAAATCGAGACTGAACGAGGAAAAGAATTCGTGATGCGATACGAAGATAAAAAAAATAATCCGAGTGAGGCTGTTTGCGTTTCTCATGGTCTCCTCGCCTCCCGCAGGACTAAGAGGACCCAGTATCCAGGACCACGTGAGTCGAGAACGATCCGCAGGTGCAGGATCAGGAATCCAACAAAAAGCACGAAGCATGGAGAGATATTTTCCATCGAGGTTAACAGATTATAAAGATATCCCGTAATAAATATATTACACCTGTATCAGGAGGCCTTTTTTCCCCGGACGTTCGAATCCCGTCGGTGCGCAGCATTCAGGGCGTGACTTCGAAAACCACCAGGACCCAAACACCCACAGAATGGGAATTTCAATGCCTCTTCGAGTCGGTTTTCTGACCCCGCTCGCCCGGCGTTGTTATACCTGCCGCAGGACTCCGGGACAGCCAGTCGAGTTACTGTGTATTATTTACGAGCAAGGACAGACCCTCCAAGGCCTGCCAAGGCCTTCGACAATTCGACTCCACACCGAGCACGGTGAAATCGGCGGGAATAATGCCGCGACGAATCTAACTAAAGACCGCGTTCTTCTTTCGCCAGCTTCTAAGCTGCCAAACCTGCCTGTAAATACGACACGGAATTACACACCTTTGGGAATAAACACGGTTCCGGCATGGAAGTACACCCTCTCCGCTTCCTGGCTTCCACCACACTCGACGCACAGTTCCGGAAATCGATGCATCGGATGCCTTCTTCGCTCGTTTCGCAACATTCAATTTATACCACCAAATTCCGTTCTATATTTTTCAGCTTTCGTTACCCGCAGTGTCTTCGATTTTTTGTGATGAGCTTCTCTGGTCACTTTCTTGAATTCGCACATCCTGACCTGGGAATTTCAAATCTCAGTAAATTTCTCTTCGGATCTGTTTCCCTGATATCTGAACTTGAAACCGGATTTTTCTAGAGTATTTTCTGATCTCTAGATACCACAAATTTTTTACTACCTTGCATAACGATATGAATTATTGGATGTAATATACGTTATACCTTTCATCCTTCTCTTGAATCATCCTTGGATCCTTGCGGGTATTGTTCATAATCCGTGCATTCGAGCAAAAGATTTTTTATGATTCAACGACCCCCAATTAGAGTAGTTCTCCAGACTGGATGGAGAGAAACTGAAAATATGAAGTCCAACTTTTGAATTATCCACCTCACGAAGCGACGTAAGAGTGACCGAAAGTCGTGAAGAATAATCATTCGGCATTGATTATGGGCAAAATGATTTGGATTCGCTTCTTTTGACTGACCGGAAAAGCTCTCGAAAAAGATGAATGCGAAATCCTCGAGGGATGTCGCGGTATTTGCGCGTGCATGAACCACGGCAAGATGAATGAAGACTAACGAAGTAATCACTTGTTATCCCCGCAATTCCAGCCACTCTTGTCAGTTCCACGTATATGTACATATCGCATATTATACCGGATCGACGGTAATGAGACGATGTATTCAGAGGCTGCATGCCGGATGCGATACATAGACGACAGATAATCCCAGGATGAAATTTGTCACGTTAGTCGAAACACCCTATTTTTGTTTTTCTTTTTTTCCTTTACTGTAATCTCAGAGGGACAAAAATCATTGCTATGACTTTCCGATCGGAGTGTGACAGCAGATTTTTCGACCTGGTATATAATAGTCAAACAGTAATCGACAGTAGGTAATTGGGTGTTACTGTGGAAACCATAACAAAGTCACATCACTTCTATCCGCTTGTTTTCTTTTTTCTAATAAATTTTCTCCGACATTTCAGATGCGAGTCCTCGCTAATCGAATGATTAGAAACATGTAAATTATTGAAAATACTCAAACAACATTTGCAGGCAGTAATTGGGTATTATCGTGGAAGCCATAACAGTTCCAGATCATTGCAATTCTGCTTTGTTCTTCTTCCAGTAAATTTCTTCCGACATTTCCAAGTGAGCCAGCTCACCAATTAGATGATAAAAAATATGTTCAACGTGGCTATGACGAATGAGCAATTGGAGGCAATGTTAAGGTATTATTGTGGAAACCGTAACGAATCCACATCAGCGTATTGCCGTTCATCCCCTAATAAATTCCCTACGAAATCAGGGTCCATTTTACGCGCCGTGAGCTTCCAAGGCCGGATATGAAGGTTCTTGTCGTTCGAAAAGGGATGAACGAGGCTTGTAAATATCCAGCAGAGAGTCGTCGGGGCGTCTGGTAGGATTTCGCGTCCCGGTTTTTCACGGTGGTCAACATGTGGGGGGCAGCTAGTCACCGGTCGAAAAGAGGGTGGGTAATAAAGGCAAGAGAGGCGCGTACCACGAGATAATAAGAGAAAAGCGGAAAATTCCGAACCGCAAATATATTGACGTTCGACCTCAAGCGTCCCGGACGTCGGGCTCGAGCAGTGAAAAGAGAGCTATTAGAGCAACGGGGGTGAAGACTGTGGCGAATGGCCCCGTCAACCTGGACGAATTCCAAACGGCGCCGAGTGAATCCCAACTGGGAAGAAGAGACGGGAAAAAAGAGAGAGAGAGAGAGTGACGTTTTTCGCGATGTAAGGCAACAATGAGACGTCCGAAACGGCAAACCGTCTCTAACTGCGCAGAGAACAATTCCATGCAGCCGGGGGACTAAATGGCGAACAAATACTTCACCTCCCCGTGAATTATTATATCCTGGAGGATACGCACGGTGAACTTGCGGGCACAAAAGTTTAGTTGTCACCGACGGTGAGGGATGAGGGTTGCACGGAATAACGTCTTCTTTATAATAACGAAACACTCTCTAGCTACGGGAAATTTTCGGGAAAGGCGGCTGCACGCGCTCACTGAAAACCCTTTTTTACCAATTCGGTTTTTTTTTGACGAAAAGAAAATTCGTACGGATCAAATTTCTTACAGTAAACTGTTAGGACTGTGAAATTATGAGACTTCTGACCTCTGACTATGGCAGATTTTTCTTAATGTACGAAGACCTTCCGGAAGAAGGAAATGCGAAAGATGAATAAAAAAAAAAAAAAAAAAAACCGACTTACGTAGACATGTTGCGTGTCGATTCTGATTGTGAGTGTTTAGATCCATATTTCAGATGCTTCTCACTCTCTCTCGACATGCTGTGAGACAGATGTCAATTTTTCGTTCACCTTGACAGCTTCCTAATTGCGAAACGACAAGCGTATATAACCCAAATTCCATCTAGATCAAACGTCAATTGATATATCAAGTCGGGCAGACCCGTCTCGATATTAGAATTGTTGTTTCCACTTCTGGTTTGTTATCAAATGCTGATAGAGGGTATAAAAATTGCTGTTATTGTTCGGAATATACATAGACATTCAAAACAATTATACGCCTTGAAACTCACTGAAAAGAAGAGACCTACTAGACCAATTTTTTTCATTTTTCCATACGTTGCAGTACATCAAAAAACTTCAGGGACGTAATTTTTTGACGTGCTTATTCTAAGCAAATCCTAAAGTTTTCTGCTAAAAAATAGGGGATGCAACCACTGAGGCTAAAAAACACTGCATGTACGATCATCTCTTGAGTGTGATTATTGATCGATTGGTTTTATGAAAATATTTTGCATCATTATCGAGATATCATAAAAATACGATTTTTGGTAGTCAATTATTGTTAGAGAGGTGATTTTTAAACCACGAACGGCCCGATTGACACGAAAAGTAACCAGTATCAAATGTTTTTCAAACTACTCATACAACGTGTCACGGAACGAAGTAGATCGGTGAGGTATATTTATGCATATTAGGATGGTCCTTGTTTAGGGTGTAGACGAATTTTTACCGCCCCATCACTGAAATCAATTTCAAATCATTTAAAAAGAGTCGCCAAATTTTTTCTGATTCTTACAGCAAGTCTGAGATAGCCCGCATTGTGATCAAAGTTTGTTATGGAAGTGACATGAGAAAAACTTTTTTTCGTACTATATATTTTATCGTAAAAGTAACAATGTTCCAAAAAATCTGTAACTGCGAGGTTTTAGTCGGCATTAGTGATAATATATGGAAAAAAAAATACACATCGTACGAGGCAATCTAGACGAATTGCACTTCCTCTAAATAAAAAAAAAGTCAGGTTTCGAGGTTGTGCAATTCGTCTAGATTGCCTGGTACGATGATGTGTATTTTTTCCCAGATAGTAGCAGTAATTCTCACCAAAACCTCGCGGTTACGGATTATTTGGAACATCATTACTCTTGCAATAAAATATATACTGAGAAAAAAAGTTTTACCCATGTTCATTTCCATAAGAAACTTCGATCACAACGCGGACTATCTTAGAGTCGATGTAAAAATCTGAAAAAATTAGGCGATTGTTTTCGAATTATTTGAAGTTGATTTTGGGGATGGTCTGGCAAAAATTCGTCGACACCCTGGATAAGGACCACCCTAATGCGCATACTTTCATCATCAGTGCACTAATGTCTAAGTGACCATGATCTGTGTATTCTCTTCTCGTTCGGAACTATTCTGCGATGAATTCAAAAGATCTCAACTTTCAGATACATGTCCTTGAAAGTAGTTCGTCGTATGGAAGCGTCGCATAGTGAAAGAGCCCCGACCGTAAACCTTGGGGGTCTTCGGGTATAGTTTCTCCTGAAAAATTGCCCTCCGCCAACACGTCGAGTATTTTTTCGAAGCGGAGGATGCGAGTTGGCAGAGCGTGGAGGGTTGGCTGCATCTAGACACCGGAAGTGAAAACAATACTGCAGAGTCTGCTCGAATGGCGAGAATGGAGGAAGCAACTGACTCCATTGCATTTTTCCCCGGTCGTCTGCTGAAAAAACAAGGGATGCTCGGTGAAATTGCCGCCCAGCGTTGAAACATTTACGGGTTCACGGTAGCTGTGTATCGGAAATTTTCAGCCGGCTCGGTATCTCTTAGAAGAAAATTTACTGCCTCGACACTCCGAAGCCTTCGGCCGATGAAAACGTGGTCGATCTTGCAGCCCGGTTGTCATCTCCTTCCTTTTACATTCGTCCCAGGAGCTGGTGAGTTTGGTTTTTGGTTTACAACCGAGCGAGCGAGTTAATTCTAAAAACAAGATTTTCCGAATATCTTGAACGTTCGTAAAATTGAGAAGGATGGGGGATGAAGAAGCGTCGGTGTGAAGGTCCGAATTCCTGGGTCCGAACGCTGCGAGTCTTTTGTGTTAATAAAGTCACGCGGGCGACGAGCTCTAAAAAGTTGAAAATGTTTCTTTATGCTGGCTGTATTTGGTCCCAGACAGGATCGTACCAATGCATTGCGGCTTCTCGCCGAAGGCAGTCGATAATTTCACGACAGTTTAACCCCGAAGAAAAATGGTCGCTTATACTCTTCAAGTGGATCTTAGGTGACCGGTTTTCATTCATTTTTGTGGGACGAAATTGAACGAACATTAACAATTGTAATAAATATCGTTACCTTTACTTCATTCCCTAATACTCAACGATTAATTCTCACATTGCGAGCGAGTCTGCTACCGATTTGAACGACGATCATGACTGCACTACGGAATCCAGATGGCCGAACGCATCGGTCGAACCATAAACTCGGATTGACCAGCGATAAATAATGGTGAAAACTGAAGCGTTTATCTCGAGTTTAATAAAATCGGGTTTAGTTCCAGACGTCGCTACCAACCAACCAGTAACACCGAATTTACGAGGTGGGTTAAGCAAAAAACCCGCGGAGAGAGCAATAAAGGTGACAAAATATTTCGCTCGATATTTATGGGCAGCTGTATTTCATAATTCTAGCCGCCAGCTTCGTGCTCTGTCTCTCTTTTTCTTATCTCTTTCCCCGCAGAATTTCATTTCTTCCTCAAATGATCATTTATTCATTTTTATCGTGCGAAACTCGCAAGTGACCTCCCACCTCCCCAGAATTCCTGGTGAAAAAATACTAACGTCAGTGTTTTTGAACAATATTCTTAAAGAAATCTGTTTATTGCATTAGTTACTTTGATCATCCTCTGAATATTGTTCTGATTATTTCCATGTAATTCAAACTGTCTCAGAGATTTGATGCAGATTTTACAAAGAATTTTGAAATATTTTCGGAGGCTTGATCAAGAATTATTGAAGTTGAAAGTGAATTTGTTGGAGAAATTGAAACCGAAAAACCCCTATAGATGATAAAAATATATCACAGATATTGTAAGAACAGTTTTTATGACGTGTTTTGTACAAATTCCTCACTATCTATAATTTTGATGAAAGCCGGTGTGTTCATATCTGAAAACTTTATATAAAAACTCTGAAAATGTTGGCATTACTTGAAGTTAATCCGAAACTAATGTGAAAACAACGAAGTTTAGGAGATTTCCTCGGGGTTAAAGGAATTTTTGTTCCGAAATGTAGTGAGAATTATTTTTCCCGGGAACGTCCAGCGATGCGAATGAGAGATAATAAAAAAAAATGATGGGACTGAGAATGAATGAAAATAATCGAAAGCCTGTTAAGGAATTAAAAAAAGACTGAGACAGTCCGATATTTCTTATCTTGACCACATTCTCAGGCGGCTCGAAGTCATGAATGAGACTCGGTAGTGAATCTCGAGAATGAATATCGTAACATGATATTTCCCTGCCCTTGGCATGTGGATACAGAGGTTCCTGTAAGGGGAGTAGAATAAACGAGAGAGAGAGAAGAAAACAGGACCCCCGGTCAAACAATGAGATGAAATAATCCGAAAGATTTGATCTACAATGTCCTCCTCGTGTAAGAGAGTCTGGAAGGGGTGAGTATAAAGCGTTCCAGGACGGGGAAGGTTCACACTCGAATCGGCCGAACCTGCCTCGGTAATCAGCGTCGAAGAGCCCGAGATGCTGCTAGGCTCGATGGAGATGCCGGCGATCTTACGGCGTCCGAGTTCCATAAAGCCAGAGTTTTATCCCCTTGACTTGGCCACGTGATCAAACCGGCGTCGGGAGGCGGAATAACGACAAGTCCGATGACGGCGTCACAGTGTCCCGTATTAGGACGTCTCCCACGGTTCACTGTAATGGTGTAATTTTTTAATTGCTATCTCTAATTGGACATTGGCGACGAACGGACGACCCGTCATGCATCCACACAGACGCGCCATCGTCGATGGGGATAAACTCTACAAGGCCAAGATGGAGTGTCCGGGTTAACAAGGATCCCCTCAATGGCGCCGGTGCCAGTTCCTCGGAATATATCTGCCCTTTGGATCGTATAATAGACGCCATGCCGCATCTCATACACTCGGCGACAAGGGTGAAGCAATTAACGTGTGTGGACAAATACTCGTTTCGCCGTATCTCATTGTCAACGACACTGCGGGCTCTAATTTGATTGCGGTTCATTTGCGGTGTCAAACGATTGATCCGCTTATTGGAAAAGGACGTTCGGGGTCAGACGCGAATGCAATGAGAGAAATTATTAGTTCCGGTTACCGCTCAGTCCTTGACTATTTTCATTTTTTACCAAAATCGAAAAATTAGTTCCAGGTACGAAATGAAAATTAGTTTTCTAGCTGTTACCGGAAAGTCTAGTATCCGTTACTATTCTTTCTCATCACGATCACTGTTATGACTAGATTTTCTTGTAACTGTTGCGAAAATTTAATGCTTGTGCAACAATAAATTGACGTTAAAGCCTTGTTTAACTAAAAAAGTATAGTAAACCGAACAAACTGATTTTGCGTTGCAATTACCAAAAAACGATCGACAATAGCGCAAAATGGTTACGCGTACCTCGTTCTTCGTAATTCCAACGATATTCAAACAGTTCTTTCAACGATACCTGTTTTACTGAATTTTTCTAGTTACTATAACGAATGAAATTTTTCTCAGTGTGGAAACGTAACTGCCATATATGGAATTAGTCCCATCGTGTCTCAACTATTGAACGGATTTTCTGTTACACGGGTAACAAATTTCGCTGACAGACCAATTTGATTTTGAAACAGGCGGCATTTCTACGTTTCATAGCCCAAAGTCGAATCGGCACTTGATTTTCGTATCCCCAATGCAGATTTTCATCCTGGTTTGAGAAAACGAGTTACGAAAATCGGCTTAGGGTCATGAGCAAGCGTAGCTTATTGTACTCAATTCAATTCAATTCCACTCCATTCCATTCTCCACGTCTCGAGCAATTCTGAATGCAAAATCGATTTTCCGTTATTAATTCGTCGGCCATCCCACAAAATCGGTCCTAATATTCCTAATAGGAAACGATCAGTGGGCACGGACTAGACAACGGAAGAAGGTAGGTACTTCGCTGGCCGTATCCAATGTTATAAATGCATCTCGGTCCGGCACGGACACATTCAATATATCGATACATATCGATTTGTATCCAAGAGGACGAAGCGTAGGGGGTTTAAGGTGGTGTGGGGGAGGAGGGGGAAACGAAGTTTAGATGGATGGACCGTGGCCTGAAATCTATTAGTCATTCTCCGCCGCGTTCACCACTCACGAATCAATATATGGGCACCAATACCAACACCCGGAACCGATACCTCATTGGCCATTCGTCGTGGAAACACCAACCCAGTGAAGACAGCCGAACAAACGCGCTCGCAGGGATTATCTCGAATAGATGGTCTGTGCATGTGTGTGCGAGTGTGATGAGAGACTAGCCGACGGTGACCACAACGCGCCTTCTATGCTCGCGTGGAATGTTAATGCGGTTATAGCGCAATCCGTTCACGATCACATTCGTGCCATTCGTCCTGCTCCTCCTTACCACTCACCCTCTTGTGCCACGAGCTGGAGCTTGTCCGGTCGATTCAAAATCGCGGACTCAAACCAATCTGCAAACTTCATTCCTGCCTGGTTATGGTAGACTTGTTTCATCGGACTTTAATGGACTGTAATTTGGCGTCAGTCTAACGCTATCCGATGTCGATCTATTGCTTTCGATCTGAGCCTGCATCCGATGGTGAATATTTGAATCGACCAAAAAAATGTTCTTTGCGGTAGTCCGTATATATTATGTGAATCTTAGTCAATTTTGACACCAGAATTATTTAAAGTACTGAAATACCAACCATCATTCGACTAACTCAGTCGGCGTGACGTTGACGGATGACCGAACCTTACTTGAAATTGGCAGAAAATCAATTAACGAGGTGGTGACTGAGATCAACGTCTGTCAGTAAATGTCAATAATCCATAAGTAGAAGTTGGGTCGCCTCTACGTCCACGAATGTCTTCAAAGACAAAGTCAAAACGAAAACTCGACATCATGTAGAAGTCGTCATAGCAAATGTGATAAGAACGACAAAATATTATATTATGACGTTCTAGGGAATCGAATTTTTCCAGACATGGTAAAAATTGTCAGATTTCTTCAGCTCTCACAATCCCAAGTTTCGCTGACTGAAAAATTTCGGTAAAATTAATTTCACTTTGCCCGTGTAAAATATCAGGTCCCATACCGAGCATCGTCGCAATCAACGTTTTCAAGACATCGTCTCACAAACAAGTCATTCATATTTTGGTCCTGCGATCAAATGTTTAAAGCACATAGGTTATCATTGTCAGGATTCTCGTTTTTTCATCATCATATCAATCCAAAATCTCAACCGAAACGCGTTTCAACGTTGACGAATTCTTGAACTCTATCATAGGGTTGACTTTCTCACCATACTACCAAATTACAGGGTACCATTTTCAGAGTTCTCTAGTTTTCGTCATCCTACCGACCCAACCTCGTGATCGAATTGCATTTCAACTTGAATAAGCTCTCGAACTTCCTCATGAAAGGTCCAACCACTCTGAATTCCGACCTGGAAAGCATTTGACATTACCCGACGAACAAAGCTGAAGACAAATACCTCAATATCCCGCGTCCGGATTGAGTCTTCGAATGGCGTACAGGATCAGGGTATAATTTGCGGGATTGTTTAAGTGGCGATTGTATACTTTGCAAATTAAAGAATAGGTTTGATACGAAGGAGCGGGGAGAAGAGGGTTACGTTCAAGTGGCGAGTTTATATCGAGTGGACAACTGGGAAGAGAGTTGCTCACTTCCCGAGTCTGGATGCTGCATGGGCTCACTGGCTCACTGGCTCACTCAGTCGAGGCACTTCGCTCAATTAATTTTCATCTCCCGTTCATTGCCGGCAACTGAGCAACCCTCTATGCACTCAGTCATTACACCAGTTTCCTGTACTCCCAGTCGGTTGATCACGCCCAACCTACGGGACGGATTGTTCCTAAGAAAATTAATTACGGCACTTCCTGCCCATCACGAAGACCTCTTTCTCTCTCTTAATTCGTATTCTCCGCTATTATTTCTCGCCCTCGATGTCCACTAGTCGCAAATTCGATGACCACACTCGGCGGGACATGAGAACTATCAGGGAAAGTATCTCAGGTGTACCCCATCGATTCTTTTCATTTTGTGAAATTTTGGAATGCGTCAAAGAAAAGTGAGATATGGATTTTTTTGAAGTGCCAATTTGGCCGTTTGCGGGTTAAGAACCACCCCCAAGGTTGCACTGCACCCCCCGAGAAATAAAGATCGTCAGTTTTGAGGATCAAAACTCGACGGATATTATCGCCTATTAATAGTAAATAATGACCGAATAGTTTCATCAAAAAGTTTTTCGTCATCACCTTTTCAAGCTTTCGGGACGGTTTTCACCCGTTAAAAGACCAAATAGGCACGTTAAAAAAATACGTGCGTAATGCTTGAAATTGTAGTACAATGTATTACAAAATAAAAAAAATCAGTGAGGTACGCTTGGGGTAGTTCCTTTGTGAGTTAAGTGTAGATGTAGTCGAAATCACGAACCCCAGAATTTTTTCGAATATCTCCAAAACGGTGCGTCCGAATAGTTTTTCCTCACGTTTTTGGATGGTTCTTCAAGAATAGATTCCAATGAGAGTATAAAATCACTCAAAATCGGCAATATTTTATGTCGTCGTGCGAATCGTAAGAAGAGTTTTCAGGTATTGCCGTCAACGTCCGTTCGAACCCTGTTCCAAAAAATGACACCCATTAAACTGACACAACTAGATGAAAGAACAAGCACAGAAAACATGTATCGTAGTTTAGTACTCGCTTGGTTCTGTCGGCTTGATAGATGTCAAAAATGCCAACTCAAGGAGCACGTCTCTCGTTTCAACAAATCATACTATATTTTTTCGGGTTTGAGGGCAGTTTTGAGTAGTTTCAACTCCGTCAAGCCCTGTAGTCGGAGAAACCAAACAAGACAAAAAAAAAAAAACATCTCAAGACAAAAATTATCATAATTTTTGTGACCCTTATGTGCCGCGACGGAAAGAACAGCCAAAGACAAAACGGACCTAGCGGTAACTCATCTGCAACTACCACGCCCAATTTCCTTGTCCCAAAACTACCCGATCCTCAACCCTGTTATCGAAAAATTTTCCACTCCCAAAATAAACCGCACGTGATGCATTTAAAAAAAAAAAAGAAAGTAAAACGAAATGAAAAACGGAGAGATTCAATGCAGAACAAGGAATCGAAAAAAGACGTTGCGTAAATTATTCTGAAAGTTCAACTATCGAATTAGAGTCACTTATTTCTTGACAGTAAAAAATATACAAATTATGATGGTACTGGATGAATATTGCGTGTGTCTTTTTTTTCAAGTTTTTTCAGTGTGGCTGGAAAGATATTTATGAAATTCTGCTAAAATATTCGCTTTGATTTAAAATACGTTCAATCGTAATAAAAATTGGACAGATGAATACGTGAATGAAATCAGAATCAGTGAATGTAACGACAAATTATTTGATGATAAATAAATAAACGCGCAAAGGAAGAAAAAAAGCACGAAATAAAGAAAGAAAACTCGAGTATTTCGTGTCGCTAATTGACTCGTTCACCGCTCCAAATATTCCCCGAGCACAGTTTTTTCGAGTGATATTATCAGCAGCTATAGAGGCTCGCATCCGGGCTCTATCAATAACACGAATGAAATAAGTTCATTAGTTTTCCTATTCGACCTCGCGCTTACAGATGTAGGTACATATACGTAGGTATATTTATAGACTACAGCTCGAGTGTGTGTAGTACAGAGTATAAATGTATGTGTGTACGCGTAAGCGTATAAACACGTATAGATATACATAGATGAGAGGAAAAGAGGAATGAGAATCGTAGACTTACCCCTAAAAAATGATCGGCAACCCCCGCCGTGCGGCAGATGCGAGTATTCCTTTCCCAACGCAACCCGGCAGTGTGTTTGTAGCCCCATATGTATCTATATTTTCATACTTATATACGCAACGAGGATACAAATAACGTTTGTGAGAAAATACGGGGTTTCCAATGTTCGGAATCAAATGAAAGTAAATGTAAAATTGATGACTAAACAAGAACAAGTGAGACACTTTCATCCTTTAAACTCAAAATTCGCAATCACGTTGTAATATAAATATGTAACAATAAGGGTAATTTTCCGGAACTGAAAACTTGAACTACGATGAACAAAAAAATTACTACCTGAAATCTATTAATTACACGGCGTAAGGTTTTCCACTTTTTAACGCGCTTATCGAAATTCGATTAGAGAATCTAAGAACGCTTACTTTGTTTTCTTACTCCGGATAAAGGGTACGCTATAATATTCAAAATTTATAAATGTAGTTAGATATATTTTTGTACGATTTTCGACAACGAAACGCCAACGAAAATTAATAACAAATTGTACTAATAAAAATATGCCGAAGATGTTTTCTTTATCGACTTAATGAATATGTTTACTAATGAATGGATGAATCTGCTGAAGCAGGTTACAAAAAATTATTCTAAAAAAATGTGTGGATTTTAATGTATTCACTGACTCACCATCAACTCCCGTCGCGCTTTGCCAAAAAAATCTTGTCAAGATTCATTATATCACGATGCCCAATTACGCGTGTGAATAACACAGAATGAACAGCGAATAGAACGTAAGAACGTCACAAGACAGAAACTAGCAGAAACAAAAAATAGTGATATAGCTAATTCGGAATGTAAGAAAAAAAAGAGAAGAAAATCGCGATTGATGAAAGGTTTATGCGACAGCATTACAAAATTACGAAATAACGGAATATATTGTAAATAGAATGACTCGGTAAAAAATAACGATTTAAAAGTTGTCAACGGAATGCGAAAAAATAGAAAAAAATTAACATGTAATAAAAAAACTGAGTGGATGACAAAATTCATAATACGTAAACAAGTAATCCTTAGTAATGGATATCAAATGAAAAATCTAGCAAATTAGCAAAATTTGTTACTGATTTGTATGCTGTTGATTTAACGATTGGAACGTTTACACAAGAAAGGACATTTACAGAAAATGTAATAATGTGAAAAAAGCAACAAATTTGATAAAACATTGTATGTAAATAGAATAATTGCCTTGATTTAGACACCCAAATTAGCATCTTGGATATTACAATAAATGCCCGCAGCCCACTGACCTACCTATTATTATATAAAGATATGTAAATATGTTCACAAGTGAGAAGCGCGTGCGATTATAAACGTTTGTGGTGACAGGTAGGGGCGACAGAAGGCACGATCGGTATTCCGATTTGAATTTAGATCCCCGAGAGTGACTAATGCGTCGTAAAGCATCCGTGGAACACATATCTGTGACCACCGAACAACCTTAGCCTTACAGCCTCGAAGCCTTTTTATAGCTGTAAAATCCGTCGTAAAAATTTCGCTGACCCGCAGGGTGCGCGAAACAATAAATATTAACGGTTTGAGAATACTAAAAAGAGGAAGGAAAGAAAAACGTGCGTTACAAGTTTGAAAAAAAAAAAAAAAAAAAGTTGAGATAAAAATAAACAAGGAAACGCCGTTTCTCTACCAACTCGTAAATCACAACGTGACTCGGTCCTGCCGCAGTTTGGAAATATACATAATGCCGAGGGTATAAAGAGGCGAAGTGCGTATTGGCACTGCGGCCGCGCCTATTATTATACACAACCTGACGTGTCTTTTATATTCGGCCTCGAATTTCACCTCCGAGTTCAGAGGAGTGTAGAAAATAAACAAGCAAACGACACAGCTGTGCAGAAAGAAAAAAGGCATTGAAAAATTCCCTGAGGATTTGAATATAAAAACACGTAATGCCACCTAATATCGGCGTAGATTTATCTTACGGCTTCACTCGCAAAACGCCGAGTCGTTGCTTTTTGGTATTGACAAGTATGATACTGGTCATGAAAATTTTACACAACACACGGAAGTTTTGTACGTCAAACATTCTGTTCTAACCTTGTCAGGGCGAACCGTGGATCTCGAAAAATGAAGAGGTTATGACCGTGATTCATCTCGCAAGCGTGGAGCTCACGTCCGCTTGTCATTGATGACGTAATCTGCCAATGACGAGCGACGCCGTTGAGTTGCGCTCGTCTTCGGCTGAAGAAAACATAGATTTCTGGACGCTTCTAATCACTTTTCAAAGCACTAAGGAATCACAACAAACCGTTAAGCAACTGCAAGAGATATTTATGACAACACTCGGCACTTCTGCTCACTCACTCATCACACGCGGTGCTGTAATTAACCTGTTTCCAACAGATCGCTCTGATAATAACTGAACGATCTGTCTGAGAGTTCGATTCTCGATCTCGCCGTTCCACTTCAAGCGCATGCGCAAACTCCGCAAATATTAATTCACCGTTCCATTCGGTTCCATAACACCTACAGAGTTAACCTCAATAACAACATCACAAAGAGCGGATTTTGTACAGAATATGAATTTGTATGTGTTTAGTAGAACGTGAGATGCTCTCTTGCACTTTTCAGCTGAATTTCCGCAATCAATTTGAACCGTAACTATCTAAACATCGTGAAAGATGTAGCAAAAAGAAACAGAAGCGTAGATAGATACATGTTAAACGAAAAGTGGGTCAAAGCGGGTTAAAAAAATCACTGCGGGTGTCGAAATATCTGATAATGGACAAATTACACCTGTGACTAGATTTTTCGTTCCTCGACACTTTTTTCCCAAACTTTTTCAGATTTTGAAATTTTCTTTACAATTGTCATTCGCAATATCTCGCAAGCTACGGACAATAAAGTATCGACGCTGCGGCTTGTTAGATTTGTCTTGACGTTAGCTGTAAGCTGAAAAATAAAAAAAATCGTTTAGGTTATGTGAGGTTATAGCAATAAAATCATAATACTATGAAAATTTTTTAAAAGACTCCTTCCTCGAACTTTTCTAGTTTCGGAAGTATTCAGTTGTGTATAAAAGAATATTAACAATCACGGATGTACCTTTTTCCTACATATGTATTGTGTATGTAACATGAAGAAAAACCACATGTACACATAAAACATACGCATCACACATCGTTTATAAGATTATACGCTTTTATACGATGTTATAAAATGAATATAATAGACGGTATAATTCTGACATTAGTAATTAAACAGGCACATAACCTATAAGTCGCGTGATAGCTGACGATGTTTTACGCGATGGTGGTTGGGGGGGGGGGAGGGGGGGGGGGGGAATTTTGTCGGTTCGTGGCGCAGGTCCGGCACAAGAATAAAGTAAGATGCGTGTACGACGTGCATATATATACCTGTATACACAGTCCACTACACATGGGAATAATAATAAAGTATAGTGTGTACAGATCCATACACACACACACACACACACACACACACACAGCTAAACACAGAGATAGATTCATATACCCTAACCTAACGTCCGAGGCAATATGCTGAGGTGGGTTTCTAGGTGGCATAAATCAAGACGCGTAGCATATTTTCCTTGGCTAGCTGTATTTTTTATCCCTGTCCGTAGAACACGAGCTGTTCATATTTCATTGTCCCCGCGGGTTTTGGTGCCGGTGGAGGAGGCAGAACGAGGAGCGCGCCATCCAGGGTCCGGCAGGCGAAGCAGCTCGCTCCTTCGACTATTCAAATCGAATGACCGCTTCTCCGAGAGCGCGGGGCCGAAAATTTTATTATCATATTCCGGGGATTTTTCATTCCATCCCGACTCGCTTCTCCGGCCGCGTGCCGCCACTTTTCCTGGCTCAGGGGGCGCTGAAGTTCCATCGACGCGCGGCTTATACCTGCGCGTATTTTCACCCCTCGCCCCGCCGGATGATGCATCTTCAACCCTCGACCCCCTCGGTCAACCCCCCTTGGTCACTGTGGTCGTATTTTGTCGGCGGCTTTCTTCAGCCTTCGATTATTATCTTATACAACTGATCTCTCGTGTACCGGCAATCTTATCTCTTAGGCCAACACCGCGGTCGGGCCCGATCCTCCCTCCATCCCCCAACCCTTCGCAATTGATCTCTTTCTCTCACCCGACGCACAGAAAAATGGAGGGAAAGAGAGAGAGGAAACTAACGGACGAAATTCACTATTCGTTTTTGACACTCTTGTTTACAGTATATATATACTTAACGTTACATGACAAAGGCTTTGTGTTTCTTACTGATTTTATTTTCTTTTTTGATAAGAAAATCAATTTTGGTTTGCACAGTTCTTAAAAAGCCTCTACTTTCATTCGTCTCTCACTTCTATTACATATTTCTGCTCATCCCCTTTCACTTTCTAATTTATTGAAAACATACGGGTACTCAGCCTTGCCACGATATGGCTCGTTTCTTTTAATATTTTTTTGGCCGGGAAATCAATTTCCATTTAACCAATTTTATAAGGCTCTTCTTTGATCTTTGCAAGAATTGCCTCATTTTTTCCCATGTTTTTAGGTCCCCCTTTCCTTTTCAATTTATATGAAACAGAAATTATGGACTTTTGCTTGGCCTTCGTTTACTTGTGTCTAGTAAAATAACAAATTTTCCTAAATCGATTTTCATACTAAGAACACCAATTTTCCCTTCGTCGGATAAGAAATATAAACGTTAAAATATCATGTTATAACGGTTTAATTTTTCCAATAACGATCGTTTTTCACTTCGAATTCATCTAACTATAAGTTCTATTACATTGTGACCAATTCTATTATAGTATAGAGAGTAAAGAAATAATAAAACCTCCTAAAATCTATTTCAAAATCTTAATTGTCAGTATTTTCACCTATTTAAATGCACGTTACACAGTAGATACAACAGAATTGAAAAAAATACTTCAGAATCTTCATTCTATTGGGGAATATAAGTTGATGGTCTTCACAGACAACCCAGTTACCGAATAAATGTAACAAAATTCGCAACGAAACGTATCAATCAGTGAAAATCGTTTGTCATCATCAAAATTTCAACCGTTCCCAATCAGTAGCACGATCTTTTTATAGTAATGAATTATCACTTGCATTTAATTTTTCATTATGAACTATGAAAAAAAAAATCAATAGAATTTATTAAGAAATGAGAAAAATCAATTGCAACCGATTTTCGTCGCCGATCTCTTACTCTGAAGTATTATTAATAACGCATAAGATTTTCTTGTTTCGAAAAAATAGTCTTGTAATCGAACCCGATCGATCGACCGATAATCTGACGTCGATTTTCTTCGGATTCGCGGTCCGTATAAAATCTAATAACGATCTAAAGAGCAAATGCGATAATCGAGAATGGTCCAAGACGTCTTTGGGGTCCGACGGCCTCCCGGGGCTTCCGGAGCCTCCAGAGAGATCGTCATTTCTCTAATGACTCGGAGAGACAAGATCTCGGTCGAGGCCGCGTGTCTATCGGTCCGAAATCTGAGAAGAGATAGTCGAGTCTTCGGGCTTGCATAGCGAGAGATTTTCGCGGCGGTATCCTCTCGACCTTCTGTCGTTTCTTCATCTTCGCCTCCGCCGAATGACAAACGCATTTAGCGAGTCAGTTTCGGACCGTATAACCGATTTTAGTGTGCCTCAGCCGAGGCCGCAACTTCTGCTTGGATCAGACTCGGTGAGGGGTCGTAAAGACTCGAAACATTCGTAATTATGTCGGGTTTCGCGGTGATTATCAGTCCCCGAGATCCAGGGATCGGCCGTAGATCCCAAATTCTAGGATCGGCCAGCTTTATCTGCCGGTCTTTTGTTTCAGGCGTGTCGTCAACTTTGTTTTCAGACCCGGGGGGCCTTGCCGATCTTCCTTCATCTCTCCGGCTCGCCACCTGGTCACTTCTGTCGCCAATATTTTTGTACGTACTTCAAGGTCAAAGTGATACCGATTAATCGGTCAAAAATCCGCAGATCAATTTCTGAGACCAGAGAAATTAAATTTCGGTGAGATCCGAACTCCTTACAGGTTTCGTTTGTAATATTTTCACATCCGAAGCCACACGCCATCTTTATATTTTTATCGTTCGATCGGGTTTGTGATTTGAAAATCGGGTGGAGGTCAAAAAGTAGAATGACTATATAATGAAATTTTATTTATAGAATTTCAAAGCATAAAAGTGCAGGGTGTACGATATACGTCAAAATGTTGATTTCTATCAGACTTTACCTTCTTTTAGGTATTATTTATACTTTTTCCACTTCAGAGGCTACATCTAATTTTATTCTTATCTTCTATACTTTTGCCTACTATTCTACATTTTCATATTTTTGTATTTCGGTTTTCTATATTTTAAAAATCCATGAAATACATTTTCGTCTCTAGGAAAATTTGATACCGTAACCATTCTATCAGGCCCTTGAAAATCAATGATTTTAATGCTTTTCTTCACGACGCAAGAAGAAAAACGTACCAAAATCATAAACAACAGCTTACAGGTACTGATTCTTCGTTTCGGATCGCTTAATTTTGTTTCTTAGAGACAAAGTTCGCCCGTATATAAACAACTTCCCGTGTTAGCTGACAGAGCAGAAATCGAAATGTGAAGAACCAGCGTCAGAATTTCGAGCAAATTGCATCGCGCGCGAAGTCGACATGAATTAATTATCCGGCGTCCCACCATCTGTGACAACGAGGAAGAAACAATAGTCAAAAGAAAAATGATAATAATAAAAACGTCACACAAGCCAAACGTTATAATTAGCATAATATATTCTCTCGGACAGAAGAGCCGGTCATGTACCGATAAATTAATGTAGCGCATTTATTAGTGAATGCGATACGGCATTAAGGAGTATAACAAAGTGCATTGTCGTGACGAAAATGACAATCATTACCAATAATGGGCAAGGATATCACGTGTCTCCACGTGAGGCACCGGCTGGTTTCGGCGCGGAGTGTTTTCACTCAGCGTCTGCCTGATGGCGCTTGATCGTTGCGATCGAGTGGACCACGTGCGTGTGTGTGTAGTTTTTCATACTACCAACGATGACGATGATCAACGTCGGAACACACAGACGGATATTTATACGTCCATTTAATAACGTTTCGGGAACACAGAGTCGGTCATTGTCTCGGCCGGGTCATCGCTCAAACTCGATGCGCTTCGGTCAGTTCACTGTCTTCCATTTCGACCCGCGTTCGGGTCATTATATTTAATTAATCATCCAGCGATGCTCGACCGCGCGATTTATAACCTCCCGAGCCGTGAACCTCGAGTCCCGGTGCACAGCTCGATCCGCTTTTGCATTTGAAGAAGAAAAGTTCACTTTTTAGGTATACAAAACTGAAAAAAAAAGGCAAAAAAAAAAAATTGATCTTTGATTTTTACGTTAATCTTAAAGTTGTAACTTTTTACGTGATTTTGAGCCCCACCTCGTTCCGAAATTCTTAAAATTGACAAAATGGCAGCAGTTTTCTTTGGCTTTATAAACAAGAGATATCTTTTACGAAATACTCTTGGATATCAAAATTTTTATCGTAAGACGTCATTCGGATATCGTTCTGACGACTGTTATTCTTTTGCTGTACAGACTTTGTGACTATAATATACATTAATTTAACGTTGTGACAGCATCGAATTATCGGGACAGTTTGCCAAAAATTAAGTACGAATGGGAATAATAGCGGTAGATAAGTAGGTATTAGATCTTTCAGTTACCGTTACAAGACTCACTTTCATTTCAAGCCCGGAATTGTATGTTTCGATTATGGTAAATGGCTAAATACTGCATACCTACAATAAATTTTCACGTGAAAACTCATTTGCGAATTAATATGCCTAGGGAAAATAAATCAATTTTCAATTAGCACCAACAGATCAATAATCAATGAAGTTACGATAATTCAAATGGAATTGATTTAAATTTTTACGATTTTGGTTGATCAATTCATTCGATTGTATAATATCACGGTTTCGCTTTATTAGTACGTATAGAATCTTGTCTCATTTGAAACATGTGAGAAAAATTCATCTGAAAATTTAAGACACAAAAATTTAACAAGCAAAAACTGGAGCATTAGTATAATCAAAAAAACTTTAAGACATAATTAGACAAAGTTGCAGGTATTTTCAGATTATATTTTGTAGTTGCAGTTATTTTAATATTGCCTATCTTGCTGTCGTTGTTGTTTTGCATTCAAAAAATAAAATAAAGCAAAAATCAAAGAGTCATTTATAATAATTCTGATGCAGCTGTTTTTTGACCAAAGATATTAAATACGTCGACCGATTCTTCCTGATAATTATAAACAATACAAGACGGTAGAAGAATAAATCGTTAAAACGAGAAGAAAACATTACAGATTCCACGAAAGTTCTATGAGTAACATTTACGTTATTTACCCGTTTATTCGTTACTCTATAACTTTGGCGCAAATGTTCTTGCAACGCATGAATTTACAGAAAGTAATTCTATACCGGAAAGCCTCAGGGTCTATAATAACAGTTCTACGCGTAGGTCGAAGATTGACGAACTTACTTGACGAACCGTCCCTGAGGATGTAAAACTAAGCACTCAGAGAACGAGGTATACCAAAATCCCTGTTACTTCGTAGTTATTAGCCCTGTGATACTCACAAACGCGTGTTCGAACATATCCGACAGGTATAATTGACAATTCTTGCCTGACCTTTTAACCGTTGTTACTTTACGGCTGTCTACCTGCCTACGACCAATGCGAAATTTTCTTTGTACCTCTTGAACATTGTTTGCGCATTATCTTTAACTTGTTCGCAATAAACCGTTCTATGAATTGCTCCGAACAACATTTGTGCGCTTTCAGGCATATACCTGTAGGTAGGTAAGTATTGTGTACATAATATACAGACTGTACAACGATTATTCACTGTGTACGATCATTGTGCGTTCATTTTATTAGACCATTTCATACACCAAAGGATTAATCGGTCGGAAATATTTTAGTGTAACCGAAAACTCGGTCTCGAAACATTATTTGGATCGTTGGATTTGATACATTGTCGATTTTTTTTTTTTTCATTCGCATAGTTAGATTCTGATATCAGTTCCGAAAAAATTGAAAATTGAAAATTCTATTCAATTAGCTGATATGAGAAAAGCGTTTAAGAAAACCGTATGTTAAAACGGTTTTCCCTTAGTGAAAAACTAAGTTAAAATTCATGTATTCTGTACATGCGCCTTCGCAACACGCATGAACATAGAACATAGATAATTAATGTGTGTTATATAGCGAAGAGGTTCAGATCACTCGGGTTACTGGATAATAAGCGTAAACGTTTGATTTAAAACATAACGATTAAAACATCTTTATTCGCGTCAAGGAGTTGCTTACCCTTGTTAATTTGCTCCGATCTGTATGCTGTAGAAGAAGATTACGTTCTCGTCTAGCGACGAACTGTGTCGTCTCTTATCGCGACGACATCCTGTTTACGCATGTTTTTCTGCATGGATTATTGAAATTGTCTCGACCTTAACTGCTATTTACAATTTTCGCATACCAGTATACTCACTCATATAGTACATTCACGCTGGCATGCTTGAACATATTCGTTCAATAGAAAAATAATGACGAGAAGGAAATATAGGTCAAGTTTAATCAGATGACTGCGATTTTTTACTCCATTATATGGATTATAATCGTACAACCGTAATTCATTTGGTACGGAATGATGATGGAGAGGTGAATTTTCTGAGGGATCAATAATTTGATAAGCCCTGTTTGAGTTCTCTTTTCTCTGCACTGAGAAAAATTTCGTTTGTTACGGTAACTAGAAAAATTCAGTAAAACAGGTATCGTTAAAAAAACTGTTTGAATATTGTTGGAATTGCGAAAAACGAGGTACGCGTAACAATTTTGCGCTATTGTCGATCCTTTTTTGGTAATTGCAACGCAAAATCACTTTGTTAGGTTTACTCTACTTTTTTAGTTAAACAAGGCTTTAACGTCAATTTATTCTTGCACAAGCATTAAATTTTCGCAACAGTTATATTGTGGTAAAAAATGAAAATAGTTAAGGACTGAGCGGTAACTGGAACAAAAAATTTCTCAGTGTGGGTGCGTCGAGATATGTATTGAATATTGAATCTCTAGCAGGCAGATAATAACATTACATATTATACATATATATTATAGGTACAGTAGGTATGTACAACATATAATGACTGATATCCGAGCGAGATAAGGATCACTGATCCTGAGTTTTGATTCGTATCCCAGGCGCCAAGACGCTCCTTGGACTTTTCTAAGCTACGCTTGTACCTACAATAATTAGATGTATAGATTTATGCATCAAGCCCGAGGCGAGCGGACATATACGGCAATTAACGAAGAGTACCTGCAGATGAAGTCGGCGGTGATCAGTGAAGTGCCGTAAGTGAGTTGTTCCTTGACGATGAGAAGTAAACACGCGGCTAACCGTAAGACTCGGTCATTCTCCGGAGCTCACGGAGACTCGGCTAATTAGTCGCTCGCTTACGGAGCTTCGACGGTTCACAGAAGTATTTTCCCTTTCTCTCTGTCATAGACGTATAAAATGTATTGAGTTTCCCTCAGCTTAAATTAGTGGTTTTATTACGTTATACTTGACTGCGTTTCTACACTTGGGTTTGTTTGCTTTTACGATACTCAATTTTATTAATCCTCATTTTATGACGGTACGAACCCTGCAGACTCATCGCTGCGTATACTGATAACACAATTCGTTGATTTGCATTAATTTTTTGCACTGTAAAAGCGGAAATCGTTCAAGTTTGAAATGTTATTGCTGATAAGTATACATCCAGTTATAGAGCAATAAATGACAGAGTGACAGAAGGATAGAGCAAGAATACAAAAGGGAACGAAAGAAAAATGCAGGTAAGAAGCGAGTGAAATTTTCGTCCCGAAAATGATGTTATATGATAATAAATTCGGTTCCAAGAATGGAGAGAAAAGGATTTTCGAAAATTGTATCAATGCATATTCGGCATCAATATCGTCGAATCAATCAATGCTCATTTTCGTATAAATTGCGATGAAAAAATTCTCATCTGTGAAAACAAGAGTCTGGTAAAATCTGGAATCTGAAAGCGCAAAATTCAGTATATTCAAAGAGCACAAACCCAGCATTGTTTCCTCGACTATAACATCGAATCCTCATACGATCTTCATCTCCATTTCCATCATCAATATCGTCAAATCAATACTAATCGTAACACGAAATGCGATATAAAAACCCTCGCCACCGCCAACAAAATCCGGAGCATGATAAAACTCGTTCCTTTCCAAAACCCGTCAATGCGGCAAAGTTTTCTCGTCAAAATCGAATACCAATCGTCCAACATCTCACGATCTTCATCTTCATCTTCGGCAGTCAGAGTCTCCAAAAATCTATCCATCAGCGACCCGCAGACTGATCCCAAAGGGCGTTCCAGAAGGCGGCTCCGTGTCATGCGCGGAGCGTCATCACTTCCATTCCGCCCCCGGATTGGCGGTCCCAAGGCTCCCGGCCCCCAATGGCCAGGCGTCTCTGGCCTCCAATGGGACTCTGGTATCCGGGGAAACCGGCACGCCGCTCGAACTCTTCGTCTTCCGCGCAGCGGGGCGAGGCGGCGGGGGAAAAACGGGCGTCTCCGAACGCCCGAGGGACGGAAGCCTGAATTTGAACGGTCGCCCCGTCGGGAACGGCGACTCAGTCCCGCTGTGAACGCAGCAAGGAACACACCAGACTCCTTCTGCCTTCCTCGTTCGCTTGGCCCGTTCGACCTCAGTACGACCTGCCACCCCCGTTCGGTTGTTTATTTTTGTTTCTTTTATCCGAGTAGTCGTGTGCCTGTCGTCAGTGTCGCGAAGCCCCCTCTGTGATTGTGCGTAACGAGTTGCGTCGCTCTTTCGATTCGGTTCCGTAGATTTTCTCAAACGCTTCTTGAAGATCTCCCTGGATTTTAGACCCCGAAGAACACTGTTCGTACTGAATTTTAGGATAAGTTCAATTTATGCGTAGTACAACTCGAGTGATTCGAAGAATCATTCGACGATTATTAGGTTCAGAAATTTTCGGTGATTAATCGATCTTGAAGAACTGCGATCGACGATCTCGGGGAACGCGGTGAATCGGTTTCAATGTCGGCTTACGGACAACGAGTCAATTTTCACCCTTAAGCTCAGCGAGAGTAAACTAATATCGGTTTCAGCAATTGACGCACGGTTTTGAGTGCCGAGTTAATGAGTTTATCTCGGAGAACAGTGACGGTAATTGCTCAAGAGGCTTTTGCAGCGTTACAAGTTGGTGAATAAACATCGTGTTCGGTAATTTAGACAATTCTCAGCGTCAGGTTGACGATCGAATGCTGAATTAGAGTCGATTCTTACCCCGAAGACCGGTACTGACAATTGCCGAAGAAGCCTCCGCAGGGCGACATTGTGAATAAACAATCGTGTTTGGCAATTCACGCGGTTTGCAATGCCAGATGTTAATGGAGTGCAGAATCAATTTTTACTCCGAGGAAAAGTGACGGTATAATACCCGAAGATTTACAAACACTGTGCTGAGTATAAGTTTTGGACAGATTTGGACCCTGAAGAGGAAGCTGTGAGAGAAGTGAAGAGAAGTGAACGGATCAAATATCGAAGAAGTGCTAAAAAATATTGAGTAAATTCTCGCCCCGAAGAAGATTGTGAGTAATTTCTTTAGAGTTATAAACACCGTGTCGAGTAAAATTTTGGATACACGTCGACCCCGGAAGAACAATCTGTGAAGAGTATAAAGACAAGTGAAGAGACAGTATCAAAGTGCGCGATCAACAATGCGCGAATAACTGATCGGATGCCGAAAAGTGAAAGCCCGCATTTCGAACAACAGGAACATTCCCGTTCGCCAACAATGCCAATTAGTTCGATAATTTAGTGCCGAGGACCCAGCGAGGCTGAAGAAACAAATCGCGAAGATGATGAACGCGTTCCTCGAGGGTGTGCCGTCGCACCCTCACCACCTGGCGAATCTCGGCATAAAACTTTCGCCGGGCGGAACGTCCGACGGTTCGGGGGTTCAGCCGGCGGCGGGCGAGGCGCCGCAGCAACAGCACTTCCACCCCCAGAGCTACGGTCACCACGGTCACGGGGGGCCTGGTCACATGGGCCCCCACATGGGGCATCACATGGGTCACGCGGGGTACGCGGCCCGGGATTTCCTCCTGCGGCGGGATCACGACGCCTTCGGCGGCGCGACGAACCCGCCGACGCCGGAAGGCGCGGGTCTGGGCCTCTTTCCGCCGCTGCATCACGACGCCGGGGCCCCGGCGATGCAGCAGTTCCCCCACCCCCACTCCCAGCACCCCCTGGCCGGCGGGCACTACGCCTCGCACTACCCCCAGGACTCGCGACTGGCCCCGCACCACCAGTATCTCGGTGGGCCTCATCTTCCCCCCGCTATCCACCACCAACAACATCCGGTAGCGCACACCGTACACCCCCACGGTGCCTTCCTGAGGTATATGCGCGGTGGCGCCACCCAACGGCAGGAGATGTCGTGCATGTGGGTGGACCAGGACGCACCCGGGCCCCGAAAGCTCTGCGGCAAGCTCTTCAACTCCCTGCACGACATCGTCACCCACCTTACCGTCGAACACGTCGGGGGACCCGAGTGCACCACCCACGCCTGCTTCTGGCAGGGATGCTCTCGAAACGGGAGGGCCTTCAAGGCCAAGTACAAGCTCGTCAACCACATCAGGGTTCACACCGGTGAGAAACCGTTCTCTTGCCCCTTTCCTGGATGCGGCAAGGTGTTCGCGAGGTCCGAGAATCTCAAGATACACAAACGCACGCACACCGGTAAGTTCGCGACGACGCTATTTCGGATTACATTTTTAGGAAACTGCTCCGTCGCGAGGGTCATTTTATTTATTTTTTATTTTTTATTTCAAGTGAAAACTTCTTCAGCACGGGAGTGATTTGAAACTCGACGAAACGAAATGAAACGAGTAATTATTCCACTCCCGACACTGCATTCTCCTTATTTTCTCGCAGTTTAGTTACCGAAGGTTTCACTTCTACCACGTGTGAACTGCGCGCAGGTTTTTTTTCGTATGAACACTGGCAGTATTATTTCAATGGATCTTACACGTAGCTCCTTCGTAATACCGTGTCTGTTCAACGCTTACCTATATTCCACCTACCTGTATCTTATAACTAAATTTCCGAATCTATAAAACTATAGTTTGTTATGGTTTTTGTAGAGTAACATGTTGGTCTGAAAGTTAGCCAGGTCGAAGTTCGCGCAACGTTCAGTTTCCAGGGATAATTTTTACGCGTTGACATCATGACGTACTACTTGCCAAAATTCAGTAACATCGTCGTGGAGTAAACGTTTCACTTGTATTTTTCAAAATCGAAACTCTTTCGGTCATTTGAAGTTTTCAGGGATGTTTCGTTACCTTAACGTTTATATTAACTTCAACCTAGTGTTCAAAATTTACATAACCGCAAACGTAAGTTGAGAAAATAAATCATTTATTTTCAACATTGATCATAACTTTGAAAGAGCAGAGTTTACGAAATGTGAATACTATATGCATGCTGTGTTACGTGAGTTACCGAATTTCAAGCAACTCTAACGCGAAGAGACGAGTTTTAAGAAGATACATAGTTACAATGACGTTATGAGATCGGAATTCGTTACCTTGATTTAACGATCGAATGCATTTCTAAGAAAACCCGTTATTTCGCAGTTCATGGGATTATCTGGAATTTAATAATTCGCAAGATAGTAAAACTTACTAATACATATTTAGAGAACTCAGATCCGTTCAAGTTATTCTAAAATAACAATATCTAGTGATTTCTGTGTCAATATTTTGTGATTTCAACGTTACTTGCACGACTTCGATCTCAGTATAAATGTTTAACGTACTACATTCTTGTGTCAAAATTTTGATTCGTCAAGTTTGATCGGAAACTTTGAAATTGCCGCAAAACTAATTGGGAATCTTGATAACAAGTACCTACTTCAGAAGGAAGTTAGCCTGAGGCTATATTATAGAACATTGCATTGACTTCTAATCGGTTTTTTTGTCATCGCAACTCATGCAGCGTTAGTGCAAATTTGAGTTTTTAATCAAGCCATTGGTACATTAAAATTTTGCACACGTTAAACGCCTTCGGGGTAATTTTGAACTTTCGGAAACTTCGCCAATGTTGACACTGGCACGATTGAAATCGTTGTTTTTGTCCTTCTTCAGTTCGAAATTCAAACGATCCGCCGCCTTCGGGTCCGTCCAGCCCATTCGCTTTACGATGACAAGAATTTTTAGACGTTTTTTGATCGCGGCCAGCTTTTCGTTCGTCACGATCCTCGCCTCTTTTGGTCGGCAATTAAGAAATTACGTGGCCGTATATCCTCGAGTTTTATGTCCTCTGAACTACTACAAACCTGCACGTCGCATCTTCCTTGGGACATTGTATTTACATATTTAAGCCACGCCAAAGATACAAAACTTATGCGAGCTATTTCGAGGGCCTTTCTCAAAAATCAAAAATCGAAAAACTTTCTATCCTTTGATACAATTTGGTCATATAGTCCTCCGATTTTTTGTTTCAATTGTACGTATTCGGATAGAATGTTTTTTATCGATAGCGAAACTTTGAAGAGTTGCGCAATATAATTATCAAACGCATAAATGATGAAGCATCTCACTTCCAGCAGCCCGTGTCTAAAACTTCCAGGGTATATTATGGAGCAAAAATGATTAAAACAAAAACGGCTGAGGAATTAATATTTGAAATAAGTGCCTAACCTTGCGAAAGGCTCACACAATTTTTCGCGTTGATCTCTGATTAATTAATATTCATGTTTAAGCATTACATATCTAATAAAAATGAAAAGAAAAGGTGATAATCATAATAATAATTCGCTCGACAGTCAAAGAATTCTAAGTATCACCTGGTATTATAACCGAAAAACATTATCTTTCATCGCCAGATTGAAACGGACGTTAATGTTTTAATCACGAAAAATTTGAACACCGGTTTCAAACTACGTGAATCACGATTTCAAGATAATTAATGCCGAAGCAAAAATTACGGGGATCTTCATTTATTTTTCTAACCGAAAAATTAACATCGCCGTGCGTGGATATTTCGACTCTCCTTTTCTCCGTTCCGTCGGGTGACTAGCGATGTTGTTCAGGTATCTGCTTCGCGATGATAGTTCCACAAGGTTTGAGTTACTCTTCGTTGCGGTTGAACATTCGTGAAGTAAGAATAAAATGATGCAGGTTTTTTTGAAATCGTTCTTCCTGTCGCTTTTAGACTTTTTCGCAAAGCCATCGAGTCACAAGAATCTTTTAAAAGTCGTACAAAAAATTTCGTAATTACGTACGAACACACAGTAAAAAAATGTGCACGTTTTACATTTGCCAAATGAAACTGGCCTTTTTTTTACCACTTCGATGCTGATTCGCTTGAATGAAATTTCTTGGAAATTAATGCCAGTTTTCTTGACTCTCTTATCTTCATTCTCATCGACTTGCGATTTGGACCGAATGTTCTTGGCACTATTTGCTTACTTTATCAACTGTTAACTGAAAGGTTGAACGCTTCAACAGGCTTGTTGTTGAAAAGAAAACTGCCAGCATGACTCTTGTATACATCAGTCGATGTGGCATTATAATTCAAAAGTCAGTTTGAAATGAAAATAAACATCGGTACCGATTATTCGTTTGTGTGATTGTATTAATCTACTTCAGTCATGCTGATCCGGATTTATATGGATGAGTAAACGCCGTGAGAAATATATTACGCAGAACTCTTTTCAGGTGTTGACATTAGATACTTTTCAACGGTTAATTCGACGGAGGAAGTAATTAAAACTGGATAATTATAACTCTTGAATTCAGAATGCGAAGTACAATTAATCATGTGACCTAAAAGCTACTACCATTTTTTTTTATAATAGTGTCATCTTTCGTTATCGTTTTTCTCTAAAAGCTATTATAATATACATATATCGAGCCGAATGTTTTACAGAAATTTCAATACCGCCGCTGCTATATTTATTTTGTAATATAAATCATGCCTGGAAATCGACGAATTTCTCGCCAAAGATTGCGCTATCTGATATTGTGTAGTTTTTACTTCTCGTCAATTAGTTGATGAATTTCTTTATTGCGTTATTTAATTTGACAGTTTATTTGTCGCAGAATAAA
Organism: Neodiprion fabricii; assembly: GCF_021155785.1. NCBI lineage: Eukaryota > Metazoa > Arthropoda > Insecta > Hymenoptera > Diprionidae > Neodiprion > Neodiprion fabricii. The sequence continues at coordinate 19,641,198 of NC_060243.1, forward strand.
AAAAAAAAAAAAAAAACACACATCGGCATACAGCATATGATAATGAGTAAAAAACTGTGAAAAAGAGTCTGTATGCTTTGAAATATTTTTGAACAATTCTTTGTTTACATGTACTAAACGAAGTTTGAATTCAAACTTCAACTTATCGATTTGAAATAAGCAGCCCTGGAGACGTTTGAGCCCTTAATATGCGATGATTTGTTTGAAAACACAAGAATTATTTACATATCGTCTGTGTACGATTTCAAGTCGCTTGAGTGAGCGGCTGTTTACCTGGAAAATAAATAAACAAGAAAATAGGCACAGCACACGCACACAAATAACGGGTTTTTGGGGAGTGGCTAATCGCCGAGCATCGAGCCTTGCAGCATGGAACAAGGGGTGAATCGATTCGTGAGTATCGAGGGTTGTTTATGAATCTCAATTCGGGTGTACGTATAGCATATATACATGCACATACTCATTTCGTTCGTTGTCCTGCGTTTTCTTCTCTCCTTTTTTACCGCCCCGTCGCACGATGTTGCGCAGCCCTCGATCACTGCGCCCCCTGCATAAATCCACCCCCTAAATTCTGGATCGTGAGGCATCGAACAGGGCGAGGTTATAAACACCCACCGAAGGTACTGTGCGTGACCCAGGCATGGAAGGTGCACAGGATCAGAAATAGTATTTTTTTTACACTGAGAGAAATTTTTCGTTCCGGTTACCGTTCAGTCCTTAATATTTTCATTTCTTACCACAATCGAAAAATATAGTTGTAGGTACAAAATGAAAATCAGTTTTCCAGCTGTTACAAGAAACTCTAGTATCCGTTACTATTCTTTCTCATTACGATCACTGTTACTATATTTTCTTGTAACTGTTGCGAAAATTTAATGCTTGTGCAACAATAAATTGCTGTTAAACCCTTGTTTAGCTAAAAAAGTATAGTAAACCGAACAAACTGATTTTGCGTTGCAATTACCAAAAAAGGATCGACAATAGCGCAAAATGATTACGAGTACCTTGTTTTTCGTAATTCCAACGGTATTCAAACAGTTTTTTTTTAACGATACCTGTTTTACTGAATTTTTCTAGTTACTGTAACAAATGAAATTTTTCTCAGTGTACAAGGAGACAATCTCGGTCTTTTTTAAATCACCATTGTCTCTTTGTTGACGATTTTTCGCATAACAAGAGTGTGTCAGGCTTCTTTTCACGAAGCACGAAATTGAGGTTAGGGTCGCGTAATGTGAGTTTTTAACATCGCATGCGCGCAGTACAGAAAAGATTAGTTTTAACAAGCCTAGGAGTTGAAAGTGATCTTTTCTGTACTCGGCGCATGCGCATTCCCAGACTGACTCTACCGTCATAGAAACGGATACTTTGTGTACGAAAAAACGCGTGAAACATGGTCGCGTTATATAAACAAAACTTCATCACCCGTGATATGCTGACGGAATTAGAAAACAATCTACCTGTATGGGTGATGCCTAATGTTTCATTATCCTAATTACACACTGCTGTACCGTTGGACGCATTGCATTATTTATCTTTTTCTTTTTGCACATCCCTACTTCCGGTTCTCATTTTTCTGTGACGGACGCGGTTGTGATTAATATGATTAATTGTTATATTGTCAAGGCTTTCTTTCTTTTAGTTCTCTTAGTTGTTTGTTCTCATTTTTGATCGGCTGAGGTTGAAGAAAAAGGCGGATGTGTTAAATCGGGTTTATTCTTTTATCGCCTCATTTTCTTCCTTCTCATCTTCTTGTCATTCTCTTCTATTCAATTGATCATTAAAAATTGCATACTGATTATAATCATCGCAACGCTCAAGATTCAATAACGTAATAGTGTATTTAAAAAGCCCGAACAAGCTTCTGCATTTTTCTTCATATTGCATCGTCTCTGGTATTTTGAAATTTTGATTTTCAATACAAAACCTCATGCAATGTCACAAAAATCGAAATATCTATTTTCATTCAAAGTGAAGATAGTCTATAATGTTCCGAAACGTACCGTCAACTAAAATGAGTGACAAAGTTTTTTTGTAGATTTTTATTGCTAGTGGAGCATGATTTTTCGGAAAACCTCGCGTTGTAATCTGTGTTTTCGTCTACATATATTAGGGAATTAGTCCTCTCCAAACGTCACTTGGATGTCAAATACAAACAGTATCATCATTGCTTTGAGCAATTGATTCAAGATATCCAGTTTTTTGCACCTGGACTATTCTTTCAAGATTGCCAAATTCAAGTGCATTGTTTCGCGTTTCCTATTCCTATTTCGCTCAATCCAATTTTTAATCCAAGCCATATATTCCGTCATTAAAATTAGCCGCTTTCAACTCTTAGATTAAAATACCTTCGATTATATTTCATTACATTATCCAATTATTATAAATTTTTTTAGTTCATATTTTCATATTCGTTTCATTCTTTTTTCTTTTTTGTTTATTCCTTATCGCATGCAACTATTCAAAATACGTATTTACTGTTCTTTCTGATAAAAATGTTTACGACCATGCCAAAAATTCCATAAATAACGACAAGAAAATAAGCAATCTATCTCTTTATCTCACGTTTCTATTCAAAATGAATTCTCTCTCTCTCTCTCTCTCTCTCCATTCGGTGTTTAGAGGGGCACAGAATTCTAGTGCTGGCGAAGCTGCACGCGCCCCCAAACGAATCTAATCCCCATAGATGGAGCAAGCGCGAGAACTAGCAACCCATTAAAGCAAAGTGATACTCGGGCTCTCACACATGTGAGCGGATAAATTCATAAACTCACACACACGCGCGCACACATGCATACGAAAGAAACACAGGCGCAAAAAAGCACCAAAAAAAAAAAAAAAACTACGACGACGACGACAAAGTTTCCTTCGCCCCATTTCGGGGGTCGAGTGCCGCCGCAACACGTCATCCGCTGCATATGCCGAACGAAGGGGGGAAACGAGGGGTGGGATTGGTCGATTTGACAATGGGATTCACCCCAGCGTGTCTCCCATTGGTCCCAGGGATTCTCCGCTCGGGGTGCCGGAGCGAATACTGCGCTGGAGATGATCCTGATAGGGGATGAGCGGCCCCTTAGACCGGCCACCCTTACGACGGGCCGACGGCCACGGGGGTGTGAGAATGAGCGTTAACCGGAGGCTCGGCTATACTGTTTTGCCCCGTCAACGGGCACGCCGATCCCGGATCATCCTTAAAGAGGGAGCCGGAGAGAGGGACGATTTTTATGCTTCATTCTACGGTCGAGCACAGAGTGTTCCGTTTTCATCGAAATGGCGCGAGAGCTTCGATTGATTGTACAGCATTGTTGATGTGTCAATTTTTGTCTTCCTTTTTCTCTCGCAATATCAGCAGATTGCACAAATTGACGGAAAAAAGGTTCTTTCTAATTGCGAAACATTGAGTGTAGGAATATTTTTATAATTTTTCAATGCGAAGTTCGAATATCGCCGTAAAACATATCTAGCATCGCTGGTTTTCTTCGTGAATGAATCTCTCCCAGGCTTTGTAACTTTTCCTCTTCACTCGAAGCGAGACTTCGAATGGAGCACGAATCGCACCTTGTATTTTAAGCTTTGTTCAAAGTCTCTAGCTCACTCCGTTCCCGAGTTACGGTTTATCAAAAAATGCTAGATAATCGAACCCGAAATATATTTCAAGCATCTCTTGATTGTTCGTAACTGCGGAATGAAGCGAGCTAGAGTCTAGAAAAAAAATTTAAAATATTGCGTAAATCGTATCCTTCGTTCCGAGCATGGTTTTAAGTCTCTATATAGCTCATTACATTCTGAAATTACTTACAATCAAAATATGCTGGTAATGAATTTTCGCTCCAATTATCGAGCATTTTTTATTGAACGACGACTCGGTAACGGAGTATGCTAGACGCTCAAAACAAAGCTGAAAATTTAGCTTGAGATTCCCGCTACATTTTTTCCCCGTAGCGAATACCTATAACCTTTAACCTCGCCGAAGTGCCATTACCGTCGCGTACGTCGTAACCGGTATATATATATATGTGTGTGTGTGTGTGTGTGTACAGTACGCACCTAAGATATTTGAACGCGCAATATCATGAGGCTGAGTGGAGGCTTGTGTTCACCGCGGGGTGCCAAGTGCGCGGTTTTTACTCTCAAGACGAGTTTCAGGGGGTTGAGAAAAGGGAAAATATAACAATAACGACAGTGCTAATCGTATACTTTACGCGGATTATTAGAAAATTCGTAAAAATATTTCAGTGTCGAGCCAGTCGACGAGTGCATGTAGAATTCTAAATTCCATTTGTTCTTTATTTTAGCAATACAGGAGCGCAAAACTGTGGAACAATTATTTTCATCCGATCATGCATCGCCGAGGTTTCTTATTTTGGAATCTGTCGAATGGGAATAGACGCTAAAATTCTCTTAATTCGCAGAGTATCGAAGAGGTATTTCAAGGTAGGCGGATATATAAAATACGTGTAGGTACAGGTACGATCGATGCATACATTTTTATAACCACGTTATAGGTTTATAACGTCTCCACGCTACCAGATCGTTTTCGCGCTGCATTTTTGCTCCACTGCGCGCTCTGTTGCACTTCCAGTAGGCATTAAAAATCACCGCCGCACCGCCGTCGTAAATTATTTTTCACGTACAACCAACGCCTACGCAAATGCTGCCAGCATATCCGTATTCTTACGGCTGCGGTAACGATAATAAAAAATCAACCATCCGTTATAATGTATCGAAGCGAGAATGAAAAAATCAAATTCCGACTCCGTTAATGACTGCGTAATTTCAATCTAACTTGTTTATATTTCTGTTTGACATTCTGTCGAGTATTTTCAACTTTCGCAGATGCTTTGAACAGGGGTAAAATTTATATATTCTTATAGGTGTATCACAGAATCTTTGCTGCAGAGTTATGTGCGTACATACATCTACATATGTATTCGTCTCTGCTTATATCTGGTAGGCGTCAGGCTGTCTACTAAAATGGTGCCCGAGGCGAAATACTAACGCAAACTCGTTGTGGGACGGGAAGCCCCAGCCGAATGTTTGAGGCCCTTGGATATACAAGGTTGCAGCATTTCTATTCGGGTTAAAAGAGACTCCGAGCCGAGATACCGTGCTACACTGACCCCGTAGGGCTTCGACATCTTCATCGAGTCCCAATTAGGACCGCAGTCCAAGTCCAATTTAATTACATCACGATACTCGCTCGCTCCCTGAGCTAGAAAAACCCCGGAAGGGTTTCAACTAATTTCTCGACTTTAAGACGGGAGAGGAAAACGTAATAAGGAAAAAAAAATGAGGGAGGGGGGGAACTAGACTGTAGAGTAAAGGGAGAATAATGAATTGCTGTGGCTTTGTTTTCACCCGCTTTGGTTGAAAATACTTAATTATTATATCGGTATTTCTCAATTTTTCTACACATTGATTTTCTCATAATTTTATAGATTATCAGGCCTTCCTTACGATGAATTTCCTTGAGAATCAGGAATAAAAAAATTCACTGTTGTTTTCAAGCATCGAAGCATTCGAGTATCTGGTATATCTGAATAAATCAACCCGAGCATTTACCACTTTTTCTAGTATCAAAGTATAAAAAAAATTCAGTATCAGTTGACCATTCAGGTTTTTCAGCAGGTCGGCTAAATTACTTCAATATATAGTATCACTAAAATATTTTCTAGTATCCAAGCTCAAAAAAATTAGTATTGTGAAAATAAATTTGATTTAAAAGAGTTTTAAATCCGAGCTCACATCTTTCTCTATCAAAATATTACACCTAAAGAACTTATTATCACAAGTTTATGCGTTTCCAATCAGTCTTTCAATTCTCTCTCTGTGATACTTCGATCCTGAAAAAATTTTCCAAGTTTATACTTCACCATAATAAGTAGTAAAAGCAAAGCTGTCGTGTTTCGTACTCTAATTATGCCGTAAATGCGCTGTCAGTTCGAAGACGTGAGTGAAAAAACTTACCTAAGAACAAGATGAAAAAAATAAACAAACTAGACGAGGGAGAAATAGCTGAAGGTGTATAAATAAAACGTGATCAAAAATAAATACGAGAAAATAAAAACATGGTAATTATAGTTTTATTCAAGTAGTCAAATATTTTTAAATGATAATTAGAATAGAAGGCGAAAAAAAAAGAAAAGAAAAGAAAAGGAGGACCAAGTTCTTGCATCGCGGCTTTTTATCACGCACGTACGAGCGTACGTTGCACACGCATACTTATACACGGCGTATGCATACACATATAGGGTTCCGGAAATGAGGTGTTGATACAGTTAATGGCGCGTCACGTTTACCGTCAATGAACTGACAGTCTGTGACAGCTGGGTTGTTGGCTGACTGCACAATCGCGTTGACGCAACAACCCGTCGATGCGGTATAAAATCGGTTGGAAACCCCGACTTAACGCTGAAACGTGAGACTGTGATAACAGCCGAAAGTCAAACTGCTTCGTTGGAGAATAGAATGAGAAAATAAAGCGTGTAAGAAAGGTTGAAAATTAAACGAAATAAGCGCTGGCAATTCTGATGATTTTCAGTTGTTGTTTTCAATTTTAACAAATTTGTCAATTTGTGATACTAGTTGAACAACCGTTTGGAAAATGTTCTTTATTCTTTTTTTTTTGGTGATAAACGAATCCAAGAAAAACTTGTCGGGTCGGGAAAAATAATTTTCTTTCAATGTGGCGCGACGCGAGGTTTTTGAAAAAAATAGGTTGATTTCATTACTTTTCAATGTATCGCTAGGTGAGAAAAAGTTGAAATTACAAATTAAACGTTGATACGGCAATTTAAGTGTTAAAATGACAAAAATGTGAGTCATATTCACTAACAGAAATGTAACAAATAACACAAATATGAAGTGGATGACCTGCTGGGACGTTGTATTTAGTTAACCGTTTTTAACACCGCGCTTGACAAATTTTTGTATAAAATTATTCACCGAAAGATTAGCAGAGAATTTCTCGGACCGGTGTAGTAAACAGGTGAATATTTGAAAAAAATAATTCAAACCTGTGTTGAAAATTCCATGCAATTTTCGGATCTCAACGGTGTTAAGGTGCGGCACTCAGGGTCTTAGAAGTATCTCGGTATAGGTGTTTGTATGTGTACTTGAAGCGTAACTTGCGGTAACTACGTAGAGACGTAAACTGACAGGAGAGATAGTTTACTTGAAAGTGACGAGCTGTACCCAGCGTAGATATTATAAGCGGTCGTGGTTTCAACCGCGGCGAGATCTCGTTCACCGGATAATAACCAGAAATGTTTGGTTTTTTAGTTGCCAGTATTTTTCCGAGCTTTCCCGACTGGCTAAGAGCTCTGTAGGTATTTATACACACGCGGACCGAGACCCGCGTCACCGCTGATTCGTTGAAAAAAAATCTTGCATCTCCGTTACAGCTTACTATTTCAGCAATTGAGGTACCTAAGGAAATTTTCCGAGTATAAACTCACGGCGCGAGACGAAGCTTAACATTTTTTTAAACACATTTACTAATCGACTCGAAATTTTTTTTGCCCTTTGATGTATCGTTTCTTTTTACTTTTTAAGAAAAGATTTCAGAATGCCCGATGGGATTATCCTCCAATGCGGAACTTTTTTAATCGGTTTTCAACTTCTGAAAGCTTTCCACACGAGTCATTCGATTTCTCAAAAATTTTGAGATCAAATTCGGTTGACTTTCAGAGTAAAAATATAGTTTTCTTTTGATGCAGAAGCGTAACTGATAAAGAGGAAGGCATCGATGGAACCGTTCTGATTCGAATCGAATTTTTTCTCGTGTTCTTGGTCTTGGGCAGGAATCCATCTTGTTTGTGGACTGAGTATCTAATTTAGCAATCTCACAGCCACGCCTCCGGTAGATCATTAGATGATCGGAGGTTGCGAGGAGTGATTAATAAGCTGGAACTGACCACACAGGAGAAAACGGTACAATAATTATCATGGACATATTCTCTGCGCATGCGTCTGCGTGTGTGTCTATGTGTGAGTCAAAGGCACGAGGAAAACAGAGCGGAGACAGTGACGCCGAGTCCCGCAGACACCGGGTTGTTTTTCTCTATTTTTCGTCCTCTTTTGGGTGGGGGATGGAATTTTTGGTCGACCCAAGGTGCCGAGTCACGCGGGCTCAATAAATACCAATCGATTCGAACCCCGTCTCCAGACTATTAACGGCTAAACGTCGACTAACCAAATTAACCGTGACTAAAACGCGTTTAAAGCTTCGATCATTGTTTGGACTCTTTTTGTGCGTATACATGATTCCTCGAGCCTACATTTCTCTCCCGCATGTGGAAATCTTTTAGTTCCATTTTTTACATGCGATTCTGAATGCTGGGAAAAAAATGTCCAAAGTTCTATTCACAAGTTCTCTGAACCACGGACGAAAAAATGTTGAAAATATAGCAAGCTATTAGTGATACCGATTGGTATCTTATCAAGATTCAATCCGTTTGTGCAGTCGTGAGGAAAAATCGAAAAAGAAATCGATTGAAACCGATTATGTTAAAGTGGCTAGGTCATTGATTTCAATTTTGTGCAAAATTCTACGAGATTGGCTAACAACGATAGAAGAGAAAGGATCGATTGAAAAAATTAAAAATCGAGTAAAACCGGTTGACAGTAAATCGGCATGTTCGATAGCACTGGAAAATTTCGTTAGTCCCATAGTTGAAACAAGAAAAAAAATGCGATCGCGGGACTCGAAATCGGTGAAAACCGGTTACAATTAAATCGGTATTGATTAAAATTCCTCAGAAATGTATGTGTCCTGGTTGTGAAAAAAAAGAAAATCGTTTGAAAACTGTCGAATCCGGTAGGAAAAATCGGTTACTGTTGAATCGGTATTAATTATACAAATTCTACTTAATGGGATAAAATTTAAAAACCCACAGAGAAAAGGATCCAGAGAAGGTAAGTTCGACGTGGTAAAATCGGAAGTAATGGGAATTGAAAAACTTGAAACCGTGAATGTATAGTATACCCAACACCTAAGCGCACGTTTATTACCATGGATAAACATTTTCCATGGTGCACAATGGCTGTGGCGGTGGTGAGGTAACTTGATATATCTAGAGGGGGGTAAATCATACCCACTTGAAGTTGCAGAGGGGTAGAGGAATTCGCTGGGAGCCTGCGGAGAACGGTAGCTTGTCGGTAGCTGTCGTCCTGTGCCAGGAGTCGTCGCACAATGACGATCATTGAGAAAATATCAAGTGTCCTGAAACATTATACTTTTATGCTATTTAAACGCGCGTTTATACATGCACAATCTACACGTACAAATGCGAGTCCCCGAACACTACGTTTTTCGAGCTCCTCCGTTGAATGAATTCCCAGATTTTCCAATCTGTTTGATGGGTTCGTAGCCTCTGCAGAGTTCGATATTTTTCACTTCTGTATCATATAATTTTCATAACTTAACCTAACCTGATCTTAATCTCCCGCCTCAACCACACTGAGAAAAATTTCATTCGTCATAGTGACTAGAAAAATTCAGTAAATTTTCGCAACAGTTATACAAGAAAATATAGTAACAGTGATGGTAATGAGAAAGAATAGTAACGGATACTAGACTTTCCGGTAACAGCTAGAAAACTAATTTTCATTTTGTACCTAGAACTATATTTTTCGATTCTGGTGAAATATGAAAATAATTAAGGACTGAGCGGTAACCTGAATTAAAAATTTCTCTCAGCGCATACTCCAAAATAGGAATCCATCAACGCGATTCGTTGTGAAAACTGCAAGTAGTCTGCTTTTACTGACAAACGTTGAAGGGTAACTTTCGACTGACTGACTTGAAGTCTGTCCAATATTCGTTCGGGTTTTCCTCTATTCCTTTCTTCTCTTTCGGTAAGCACAAAGATGACATGTTGATCTTTGGCAAATTGACGGTACGATTTTTGCATAATTATCCCGAAAGAAGATAGCACTGCGGCATAAAAAGAAAAGAAGAAAAGTAAGACAATACGATCTCGGTCATTGTTTTCAATTCGCGAACACGATCGATCCGACAGTTTTACGAAACATGAATAAAAAGGCGTACAACTCGCACCGGAACGAACATCTCAGTCAACCAAATGTTCCCAAATCACTCTTTCGGCCTATTGGATAAAAAATTGAACGAGGATAGGTTGGATTCGGTTTTTTCTTTTCACCAAGATGAAATGGTGGGTTACAGGCCGAGTGGCGAGGGACATGTTTATAATCTTTGGCAAATCGACAATACGATCTCGAAGGGGGTATTTTCGAAGTGTGGATATGACGCAGAGAGAAGTCGGCGCATGCACGTACATTCGGATAAGGGTTCCCACAGAGGCGGTCGTGCGGAGTTTTATATATTTTACGATATACCGAGCAATTTGACATCTCGCATGAAGCATAATTCACGCGAGCTCCAACCTCCGAGAGCTCGATCCTCGAGCCTCTCTCGTACCATCGAGCGTGCGAGCGTGCGAGCGCATCGAAACCATTAGAGAAACAGTCTTCATAAATATAGCGGACAGCGAATCCTCCGGACCGCTCGTTCGTTTTATCGTTTTTCTTATTCCTCCTCATCCCTTTCCCCCCCCCCCCCCCCCCCCCCCCCCCGCCACATCCGACCGAACCTAACTGCCTACGATTTTTTATCCTCGATCACGACGCTCAATTGCTCTACGGATTCTTACTCACTTGTTCGTATTCTCACCCTTTTACTCGTGATCCGCGCGTGACGTTTTTTCTCTTAATGAAATCTTTTCGATTGTCTAAATCGTAATTTACCGGAGTTGTTTTTCTTCAACCGCTGAACAGTTTTTCATGATCCACGTACCTACGATTTTATGCGGTCCGGTATTGCAAGTTTCGCTTCATCGATAGTGGTGAAATTGAATGAGGCTGAAATTGTTAACGTTATATTGTAACGAATCACGTTTTAAAAAAATCGTTATTTCGTGATGTTAGGAATGTCTGAAATTCAGTAAACCGCAAAAAATCAAAACAGCTCACACTTCGAGAACTTGACTACTTTAAAGTCACTATAAAATTGCGAAATAGTGATTTTTTCATGCAATGTTTCGTTACGTCAACGCTACTAACTTCAACCTGGTAAAATTTAAATGTTTTCCAAACGCTCAATGACGTCAAACAAAAAAAAACAGCAGCATTCGTGTTCGTTCAACAAACTTCGCAAACTTTGGGATCCTAATCCAAATCCAAAAACATCCGGAATCCAAATTTGTGAAGTCAATTTGTACCGTGTGGACGAAATTTTTTTTGTAACTCGAGATGATTTTGGTGCGCATGAGCGCGATTTTACTTCCCAAGATACCGACGTTGGATAATTTGAGACAAAAGAATCGTTGGAGCTTCTGAATGAGGCGAAAGAATTTCTTTCCTGAGACAAGGATGATCGCTGTATTATATACGTATATATTAGCCAGCCTAGCGCCGTGAATTCCGTAAGAAAATTATAACGTCCTACGGGTCTTAATAACCACACGACGGTACGCACAAAAGCTGGATATCAGGTTACGAAATTAAATTACGATGCGAGTCCTGGTGCCCTCGGCGTCAAACCTCCAAGCATCCAATGAATTTGACGCGGTGCTGCGTCCCCCGGGATTCGTGCATTTCACTTCTCTCTCTCTCTCTCTCTCTCCCTCTCTTTCATTTTCATACTTTCTCATCGTTAAGGTGGAGGCCGCAACCGTTGCAGCACCCCTCAAGTCAGCCTTTTGTCCAGTTTCACGCACAGTTTTGGGACACTTGACCCAAGGCCCAGGAATTGTTCTTTTGTTTTCCGGACCAACAGTCGCCGCAAAGGTTCTTATTTTCCGGGAAGAAATATATTTCCAAGATTGAGAAACTTTTCCACCATTTGTGATCAACTTCGTAATATTCTTCATTCATCGACTCGACCTCCAATCTCTTCAACTACATATTCAATTCGTGACTTAAATCCAACTTTAAGCAAATTTCGGACAGAAGCTTTTGATAAACCAGGTATACTTTATTGTTCGAAAATTATTTTTCATCTACGTCAAAACACCAATCCGTACCACTGTTTGGCCGTGACCTCTGACTACTCGTCTCAAATGAATATGACCACAATTGGATTAATAGCACTAAGGTGACCGTGTAACCGGTAGACTGTAAAAAATGACGGTGTTAAAAATTGATCGAAATTAGCCGATGTGGAGTATATTAAAACAATTTGTCTGGTGAATTCCAAAATTCGACATCAGTTGCAGATAGTGTTATTTAATACCAAATTCTATATAGTTTGTAGAAGTCCACACCAAGTTTCTTTTCAAAGTGTCATACATTTTCGGAAACGCAATTTCGATCAGACCTTCCGAGTATGGGAATAAAATTTTTGTTTCCATGTTTCTCTCTCTCTCTCTCTCTCTCTTTCTCTTTTTCTTTTTCTTTCTTTCTTCTCTCTCCGCGAGTCTCTTTTTCCCTTCTTCTTCTTCTCCTTACGGCTGGTTGTGAAAACGGGAATTCGGCGGTACCTACGTACGGTTCGCCTCGTGCTGGTTCTCGGAGACTGAAGCAGCGGACCTGGTACAGGCTGAACTGCATAAGCAGTGGGCCATACTAACGACCTATGTAAATGTTCTATGCGTTTGTCCTTCTCTCTTATCATTTTATCCTACTCCCACAAGAGGTATACGGGGAACGAGAGGAGAGAGCGTGACAGCGGAGGAGAGAGAGAGAGAGAGAGAGAGAGAGAGAGAAAGGGACTTCTTGGGCCCTGCAGCATTCCTGCTACGGGCCCGACCCGCGACCCGCGACCCCGACCTGCGCCCCCTAAATCATCCACCGTGGCTAGCTGCGATATTGTTTTTTTGTCTTTTATTATTTCTTGTTTTTACTCATTTGTTTTTCTCCTTTTCCTTTCTTTTCTTATCTTACGTTTTGTTTTTCTTTCTTTTTTTTTTTTTTTGTTTTCTTCTTTTTATTTTTCTCCATTTCGTATACACCGTTTATTTATTTCCCAGACTCGCGCGAAGACAACCGAGCCCCGTCTTGATAGCGCGCGCCGTGTGTAAAATGTGTTAAATTCACCGTGAAAAAAAAAAAATTTCACTACGATTTATCTCTGAAAACAATTTTATCCGACGAATCATTTTCACTCTTTTTCTATTTCAACGTTACCGGAATACAGAGACAAGCGAAAGTTTGGGAATATTCGTAAAATGTCGAGCTTTTCATCGGAAATAATTACGGCTACCACAATAATGGATTACAGCTTTCCTTTATCTGATGTCTTGATTAAATGGATTTTTCGAAAAGTGCAGATACATCGCAATCCAAATTGATCGAACTGTTCTCGGCATTTTCACACTTATTTTATGATTTTCGGTTTATTCAATTCCTCCTAGAAATATCGACGCTAATTCTCCAGTGCACGGAAAATAACACTAGGCAATAAACAACCCTGTACGTACGTATGTATGTAAATAAATTTCCAATTAGACAAGCACGAAAGATACTCTAGACGATAATAGTGACCGGGATTTATCGGGGATCTGTTAAGGCCTTGACTGAGTTATGTAAATAAGAAATAATCGTTTTATTCATCATTCTGGTGAGAAAAAATTCTGTCCGAGCTACCAGAACTCGTCACGGTATGAAAAACATGTGATATTCGGTAGTGTCAGGTATATTTTTCGTCCGAGGTATACACATTCATTTCCCCGGGTGGGTTAATCTCGGATGATCACTCGACCAAATACTGACCGGCTACTGTAGCTGACGGCACTGTAAGGTACACAGAGTAAATCTTTTCTAAATACCTAGCCCAGCCCGGAGCTTGACAATGGCTTGCTAACAAGCAGGAAGCTCCTTTCCCTCGTCGGCATCTTAACGTTTGGCAGGAGGTGAAAAGGGGAAGGTGCGTGCATCGGGTAGCAAGCAAACACTCTTTTCTCTCCGCACGCGGTTATAATGCTCGGAAAATACTTTGTGCGGCAGCGATACAGACACTCTCTTCAATGATCCAGGGTGTGCGAAAACCCCGAGCTTACGGACTCTCCTCAAGGGGCGGTAGGTATAGCGCATGAAACGCCGTGCAAACTCCGCATCTCTCAAGCACTTCGGGTATTAGCTTTTATACCCCGGCCACCGAAGCTCATTCTGTGTCGAGGACCGCCGCATGCGCCAAGGACCCTACCGAAAATTAGCCCATTCAATACTATTTGCAAACACTTACCCTCGCCCCGAACTCTTACTGCTCTGGCCTCGTTTCTTACGTCAAGGGTGCTTCCGGGCTTCGTTTATTATTACACTGCTCGCTCTCAATTATTTTGACTTTTGAAATCACATCCGTCATAGTGATTTGCTCGGGGTGTATACAATTTATCCTTTTTTTTCCCCCCATGTCGATCTATTAAGGATCTTCATAGTTTATTAAATTTTTCAACCTATCCTAACCTAACCTAATCTGATGTTTGGAAAATTCTTGAGGTTAAAATAGAAGTTTTTTCCCCATTCTAACCTAATTTTGATGTCTGTGAAAATTCGTAACCTAAGAAAACAGGTTTCTTCCTAATACAATTGAATCTAGAACAAAGTTTAAAAAGTTGTTGAGCTTGATTCAATGGGTTTGAAAAATTTTGACGTAAGAAGGTACGTTTTCTCCTAATTCAGTCTAACCTGAAGTAATGGTTAAAAGATTCGTGAGCTTGAAGCGGAAGTTTTTTCCTAACCTAGCCTATGATATTCTGAAAACCGCTAGCCTTGAAACAAGTGCTTTTTCCTGATCTAACCTGAAATTTGTTGTTACTTTTGCTGAAAATTAGAGAATCTATGTTCTTTGGAATCTCTGTGAGGAATTTTCTGACGAAATAATGTAAGCTTGAAGAGCTGGCTGAAAATTCGCGTCCGCTTAAGAGATATACAATCATCTCTGATTCCCCGACGGATACGCGAGACACCGTGACAACTATATACACTTGGACAAGTAGCGATGGGAGGAAGAAATCTTGACACCGTATACGTGTTTAAATTTATAGCTACACCAGCTCCGTTTTGCGTGTCAGTTGTGCAGCAGCAGCGCGGTATGTGCTTTAAGGGGCAAGCTGGCAAGACGACGAGACGAGGCGTCGTTGTTAAGTCGTAAAAGGTGATCCGCTTGTCGCCTCTGTTGAGCAGATTTACGAGAATTTTTTTAATGCGAGAATGGAGGAGGGGGCCCGTGAAGACCAACTACACCGAGGTCAAGATTTTCCGGAAATCGACACCCAAGAATCCGGACTTTGAGGGCCCGTTTTCATCAGTGGGTCACGTTCTTGACGCTCTCACTGCTTTACCAGAATTTTTCCAACTGGCCCTGATCCCGGCCCTGGTAACTCGAGATACGCGGTCCGCATACCGTTCCGGTGGCACCCCCATCTTTTATGGAGGTAGTTTCAAAAATCTCAAACTCTGATCTCGGCTCGGTGGCACTCGGTCTGGATCCAGAAGACCAAAAGCTCACGCGAACGCTGAAAGAGAAAAACTGACTGATTGTCGGTGGATCCCTGTGCAAGCATTTACATGCATGCGTGCCCCTCATAGTCAGGCTTGCTTTACGGTAGCCGGGACTCGTTTCACGGCCAAACTCATCCTGCGTTGACCCGGTGCTACCGGCTTTCCGGAATTGAGATGGAACCCGATTTCGGACGAATCGTCGCAACCGGGGTTCGGATCGGGTCTCGGCAAACAAGAAGGACTGGATTGAGTCGCTGTTTCAGTGCTGCGCTTTTTAAAGAACATCAAGAGGCAGGATATTATAAAAGACCTTCGAGTTCTGAACAGGAATCACGGTTTATAATGAAACGGTTTTTCCGAGTTGGCACTGTAATCGCGGTCCATCGAATTCGAAACACCGGACCAAGAAAATACTGAATATCGGTGCAAATTTGCTGGAACTCTTTTTGGGAATTTTTACAAATATTACTAATCTTCGTAATCTTAATGCGAATGTCCTGAACCAAAGTGAAACTGGTCACTGAAACGGTATTCCTTCCAAGTTGACATTGTTGATCATATTTGATTAAACACGGAATGCCAGATGAAGAAAACACAATTGAACATCCTTAACGAATTTCCGAGACATTTTTCTACTCCTCAAATTGTTGCCGTGCGTCTTAACGCCACTTTGAGTTACAAGCGACGGAGTTTAATCGATTGTGAATCAAGATTGACCTTGAGCTTTGGATGGTCGATGTAAGGTCAGGACTGAGACTGTAGTAGGAGAGGATTGAGAAGGACGAGTATGAGGCGGAGCCGCGTGGTTGAAAAGGATACTCGTAAGTGCGCCCCGTCGGAGAGACGAAGAGAGAGTCCGCGGTAATCGCAACGGATTACAAAACCACCCGGGGTACTTTTATTGAATTCAATTGCTCGCCGCTGCGCGGGGGGTCGCGAAGCAAACAACCGGTGACCTTCGTTTGAGGTATAATTTGTTCGAAGGATCCAAACTCTGATGATAAGAGAATGATGTCATCAGGCATGATCGGGGTTAGCGCTTTTTGAGGTTGTTGAAAAGCCAGGTATACTTGATTTTCACCAAACCACGCGCGGTTTGCGGCTTGAGGAAGTGAGAAAAAGGGAGAAACGGCAACAGGGAGGAAGAAAACTGGGATGAAAAAGAACCGCAATGCAACTAGGTGTAGTGTGCGTGTTTTGTGGACTACCGTCGCTCTTCGTGCCCCGATCATTCCGCCATGTTGGCTATGAATGGGAGTGCGCGATCGGCAGATGGTTTCTGGTGTGGTAATTCGAGTGTTTGTCTGTTCCTTCCAATGCGATGAACTCGCCGCCCCTCCTCTCGCCCTCTCGCTCTTTCGGAGCTATTCAAGGTGCATACCTGCGTGTATACAAACATACACATTCGATCCGTATCAACACATGCGTGTAAGCTTCTTCGGTGCGCACCCAGGGAATATCAGGGAAAGAAAGAGACGGAGAGAGAGTCCAAGTGAGGTAAAAAGGTTTCCTCGTCCTACCGGTTAATGTCTGGACCGGAAAAAGTGATAAAGTGATCAACTGCTTATTTTCGGTTGTTTTAAGTTTTGATCTTGTCGATTTAGGACACTTTATTATCATCGATATCGATACCGTTGAAATGTTATTCAATTAGATTCGGAACGAATTAGTCAAAATTTCACCCAAGGTGTGAATCTTCTTTTCTGTGCATCGTTCCAAACCTCTCACAAGCCTGGAGTTTTGTGACAGGAACTTCTGGCCTCTGAGAGAAACTGTACTGATTGTGAGCCAGATGCGCCGGTGGTTCTGAGAGATGAAAAAAGTGGCATTCTCAGTATCTCGGTTTGTAATCTGGAGTCAATATCTGGACAATTTACAAATAGTCAATTTATCTTGACCCAATATCTCTGGTGGGTAAAAATTCGTGGACTGTGCCGACGGATATCGTCAAGGATCTCGAACTTCTGGGTTATCTAAAACCGATCTAAACTCGATCCTCGCGTCACTGGAGGTGTCGGAACTGGCGCAAGTAGTCAGTCAGCCGGGATTAGGGGTCCTGTAGGAATTAGCCCTGTGTCTGTGTTTACAATTTTATCTCAGACGGCTCGAGATACGCGATGAGGATCTGGGATAGCTAATGCCGAACGAATAACGGGAAGATTATCCACTCGAGAACCTCTGTCAATGGGGGAGGGGGTCGGACTAGCGTGGCTGCAAGGTTGGCAACAATGTTTCCGTGGCCCTGCAGTGTCCTCGGTGCACAATAGTTGCGAAAATCATCCATTATGCCGGTTCGGTACGCTGCAGCCCGCCGGACAATGCCCAACGCCCATATATCATTCGGCGCGGGTTTCCAAAAATCCTCTTCTTCAACGAGCCGAGAGAGCCACTCGCCTTCTCACTGGCATGAAAATACCCTCGGCACATTGGCAGCGGCGCGCGGCGTCTCGGCCTTCTCTATTTTCCCTCTAGCTGCAGCCCGACTATCCGTTTCTTCTCTTCTTAAGATTTCTCGGAAAAAGAGAAAACCCTGCCTGAGAATTACCGTCCCTGCATTCTCTTCGCAAAAACTACACGGAGTCAGACGGTACCGGGCACTATTACAATTAGGTACTCGGAACCAGTTCGTCTCGAAGTCGGACCTTCGAATCTATCCGGCAAAAAATGCAAACACGACTTCGGTTGAACCACACCGTCAACCTATGAATCCAGAGTTGAGCCAGGTCAAGATACGGAATCAAATACCACTTTGCTCGATTTTAAACCCAAACCGTGACTTCGCTCGGTTTTTATTACACCGTCGACTCGTACGGTACCTTTATTCAAATCAAATCAAGTTCCTGGTAAGTACCTACGGATATTCAAAAGGCGATATTCTTTTTTCATTCAAATTGAATTACACACTCGAGACGTAACAACTCATCGTCAGCTTACCGTTGATGATAAACTATGATGTCGGTTAATTTGGATTGCACCATTACTCCAAGCTACGAATTTGCGTAATTTCAAACACAACCAATGACAAGATTTAGGTAAATTTTAATGAATTTCTTCAATTCCACAGACCATTTCCGTCAATTGCAGCTCTGTTTAAATTACATACTTCTAAAACTTTCCGACTAACAATATAATTTACTGCCATCACATAAAAATTGCAAATTCACTCGTGCTTTACCGAACTTTACAACCATATTATATTTTTGAGGTCGTGAGCTTCTGAACGCCTGATTTCGAGTCTCACAGCAAAAACAAAAAAAAAAAAAAAAATTTGTTAATGTACCGAGAAATCCTCTCTTCCTACTGTCTGCAAGGAAACAGAAGAGTATCAATCACTAGAATCATTAATAATCTCGAGTTATCCCGTTGCTGAAGATCACGCCATCGTGTAACGGGCCAGGATTTTGGTTCTTCAATAAGTGTTCCAAATATATGAATGTCTCAAATGACAGGTTTTGAAAGCACCCTTTTTAAAAGATACGCGTAAAGAAAGAAAAAAAATTAAAAAACAATACTCGAAGCAAGAAAGAGTCGCGCGATAATCATCGATACGCTCCGAAAGCAATTTCGAAAACAACAAGGCGTTATTCGATCACTCATTAACAAAATTCGCGGTGTATACATGCGGTCATTACGGAACAACACGAGTCATAAAAGAATCGGGCCCATTAAGCCGGCCATCGGACGGATCAGGAACGAGCAAACGGAACAAACTGAGCGACCTTTTCTTATTCTGTCTGCCAAACGAGATAGTGATCTACATTTTTCTAATCCAGTCATTTGTGCCCCGGTATATAGGCACCCATACACGCGTCTTGGTCCCCATATTCAGCCCGGGAACCTCTGATTCATACCGTCCAATCCGACGGCGGGCTGCGCGCTTCGCTGCGAGGAACGGCACGCCGGGCCGGGGCTAAAACGATTATAATAACTATTTTATCCCGCGCTGATCTGGGCCATTGTGTTCCCCATTCTGAGAGTCATAACACTGCGGCGCATTGCTCCGGGCACGCGGGCCCCGAGACTTCGGGTAAACTTATGGGTTGCACACCCGGTGTGCTGGAATCCGAATTTGACAAGTTTCGAATTCGGTTTACAGCGTGCAAGAAATACAACATTGCGCTGAATCCGAACACTGTAAACAGTTTTAATATTTGTGCGTAATACTCTGGCATTCAAGTCACTTCTCAAAATGTCGCGATAATTCTACACGAAAACTGTTCCTTTCGTTATCTTCCCAGATTCGATTGCCTGTTTGTAAAAAATTTATACCGACACTGTATTATTCTAGAAGGAATCGTTGATTACATACACCGAAAATTGTCCTGCGTTAAAGAAAGATTGTTATTCTACATAGGTTATTACAATTATATTGTAAAGCAAGGGATTTTTCTTCATTCTCGATTAGAATTTACTTGCGCGAAGTTATCCGTTGTAATTGTTCTGCGAATAAAACTCACGGTAAATGTAGGGCAAAATAATTATTCTCTTCATCGTACTTATTATTCTATACGCACCTCTGTTCTTGCGTACGAAACATTACTCCCCGCCTTTTAAATTCACATGCATGTTACATGAATTCTATTCAGCGCATCCATCGTATTCCACACTCTGTTGTTCTGCAGAAAATCGTACTTTGCATTATCTTTATACTGACATTTTGTAGAGAACAATAATTACCGGAATAATTTTCATTCGGCATACTCATTAACGAATGAATAATGGCACTAATTGACGTTTGGACTAACTTTCCGCTTGAGAAACAATTGATTAAAATCAATCATTCGGTCTAGTGATTACAAACAATCGTGTAGAATATTATTTTCGTGTAGAATTATTCTACGATGTTTGGCACCGGTCGAGACCCGGCCACATCCAGCTATCAAAATTGTTTTTTTGATTCCAGCGCGATCTCTCTGACAAGACAGGCGATCAGGGCCCATAAGTGGATTTGAGTAGTTCAGGTAGAAAACTTGAGGGGGCAGCAGAGGCGCGGGTTGCAGGCGGTCGTCGTAGAACGCGACGCCAGGTCTTTCGGTGGTCGTTGCCGTCGGCTGCAATATTTCACGGCATATTGTTGCCATCTGCACACACAATCGACCCTGCCTACCCGACCCTCCCTCCCTCCCCGCCCCTAAACAGTGCAGTGCCGTCCTCGGCCGACAGAGAATAGAAGCAAAGCAGCTAAGGATAGTCACACTTTTATTTACGTACTATATTTATTTGCCAAACAGTGCGCGTGTGTGTGTAAATATATTTCACACATGCACGCAGACGCATCGCCGCTTCCTCGAGCAGAGAGAGATTGAGAGAGAGAGAGAGAGAGAGGGATCCCTCTCTCCATACACCCTATATAGCCGATTATTCTCTGCCCCGGACAGATTTGAGAAAAGTTATTAATTGTCTCGTTAAATCGGTGACACCCTTTGTCCAACTGTATACACACGCGTATATATGGTATATACTGCTATGTGTACCCATGCATATGTATACCGTATTGTGTACTCGTGGATATATGAATATTTTCTCGATCGCTCATCGGATTACAACTCCGAGTCAACCCTCAACTCAATTCCAATCTCTTGCTGAATGATCGTAATATCGAAACATTTACGACTGGCTCTTTGGGCGAGAAAAGAATCCAATTTTTATACTTGTGTGAGACAAAACAGAAAATTATCACGCGGTATTTCTTTTTCTATAAAAGAAAAAAAATTCATTCCGGGTGTTAACACGCAATTCAATTTCGTTGATTTTCTAATGATCTTCTCCAGTGGCTTCAATTTGCGTTTGATTGAAAGATGGAAAAAAGAATTACTTGATTACTTTATTGTTTCTCTATTTTTTGGGTATATAAAACTTTTGCAATTGAAGGCCCTAGTGACTGAAACACTTATAATAACCCTGCTCAATAATTCCATTGTTTCTTTTGGTTGCTACATGCTACATGCAAGCATTTTTGCATTCATGAATTATGAAAATAGATTCTAAATGCGGAATGGGTTAGTAAATTCCTGAAACTTTGTAGAGCTCATTTAAATGCACGAAATATCAAATGTATCTCTTGGGGAACACAAACAGCGGATAGTTGATAGCAACTCGGACAATAGCCGACTAAATAAACGCGAGGTGAATACTAGTAAAAAAAACCTAATGATAGAAACGTCGCTGTTCAGTTCTGACTATCTTTTAGTCTAAATCCGAGAAATTAGCATGTAGAAACAGAACCGAAAAAATTATTGCAGAAGAAAACTTGACGGACCATTTGCCGGGGTGAATGAAACGCGTGAAACATATTTAGGTATGCATATTTTTCGCTGTATAAAGGAAGAAGAAGAAAAAATCTAAAGAGAAAGGAAAAAAAATAAATTCGCGAAGCTTGCGCGGTTGTACCAAGTGAAATATATTTTCCACTCAACTTCCGGTGAAAATAAATAAAGTCCCGCTCTACCCGTGGCTCTGACCCTCTCCGAGCTTCTTCCACTTGCCTCTTCAATCTCGATATTTTTTACCCCGCAGTTTTCTTTTTTCAACTTCCTTCCTTTTCTCACTTTTACTCTTATATCCTTCGGGCCGTTTTATATTTCCCGCCCTTTCCTCGGGGGAAAATTCAGTCCATACTCACAGTGTCGTGGAGGAATCCCCGGGAGTAATATTTATGATTCCAAGCTTAGGAGTAGGCGTGCAGTTATAAATCCTTGCCAAGGATTTTTTTCCTTCGGGTTATTGTAGAAACTCGAAATACACTCTGCGGAGAATTCTGATCCAGCTGTCAGACGTCCGAGTAATATCTTGTTTGAAAAAGGCAACGGCTTCGATAATTAATTAAAATTTTCCACTCTCTTGTTTATTTCCAGGAGAGAAACCATTCAAGTGTGAATATACCGGGTGCGAGAGGAGATTCGCGAACAGCAGTGACCGGAAAAAACATAGCCATGTTCACACCTCGGACAAGCCGTACAACTGCCGGGTTTCTGGATGCGACAAGTCATACACCCATCCAAGCTCTCTGCGCAAACACATGAAGGTACGTGCAAGAAACAATCGCTGCTAAACCTGTGAGAATAAAAATTGGGAGCAAAATCTTCACTGCGAGATTTATACCGAGAGAAAACGGGGAAACTTAGCAGACTGAGTTACTGGCTGCGCATGCGCAAAATAAGTAAATTCTATTGCAAAGCAGGGGGGCCAACTTACTCGACGTGGAGAAAGAGATTTCAAATTCTCCCGCATCAAGTGTCGAATTGATATTACGTTTTTACGATGAATTGTCGCAGTCATCAGCCATCTTTTTTTTTGAAAATAAGTTTTTATAGCCTCATTAAATCACGACATTAACTATTTAAGATCGGTACGCGACGAAAAAAATTAAAAATTCCCATCATCTCCATAACCATAATAAACCGAGTCTGATAGATGAAGCTTGAGGTGGCCAGCCTGCATAAAAAGACGGCAAAGCGCGCATGCGCAGTCAGACATTTAATCTGCTAAGTTTCACCGTTTTCT
The DNA here is from genome assembly GCF_021155785.1 of Neodiprion fabricii. Taxonomy (NCBI): domain Eukaryota; kingdom Metazoa; phylum Arthropoda; class Insecta; order Hymenoptera; family Diprionidae; genus Neodiprion; species Neodiprion fabricii. The sequence goes on from NC_060243.1 coordinate 19,664,160, forward strand.
CTTGATACGAGCGCGTCAATCCACCGTTGAGAAGGAGACGAACGACGGTGGAACACCTTGATTTTGGCCGACCGCTCCGGGGTAATTTCCTATTAAGATTCCGTAGCCATTCGCGCGTGAACCACAGACAGCATCGAAAACGCCTCTCATCCTCGATCCGAAGAATCTCCAGAGGTCCGAGATCCGGAGATCGAGATCGCGGGAAAAGAGAAGAATACAGAGAGACAGAGAGAGAGGTGTATGCGCAAGCTACGACTGTACAACGAGTCACAAATCCTGGGACAAGTGTGACGCTCATGATGAATTCGAGTCGCGTGATTTAAACGCCGGCTAAGTCGAAAATATTATGATTCTCTCTTTTTTACCCTTTTTTTTCTTCCTGCTCAGATCTTGTCTAGCCTTACGACGGATATTTTGTTCGCTGAACTATAAGAAAACATGGACGAAGTACGTTTATTTGATTAGAAACATTTATTTGACTTAACGGTAAAGAAATCTTAGTTTATTCAGAATTGCAGCGTCCAGATATTAGCCTGCGCATTTCTTAGCAATTTATTTCTGCTGCTACTTCCGAAGACGATCGTTCATTTTCAAATCCGCGACTTGCAATTGTTGCATCACATATTTTTCAACTGTTATGAAAACAATGTAGAACACAGATTTCAGATTTACCCTGTGTTTCTAATTTGAAACACTCGTTTCAATATATAACTGAGTTTGAAATTTATCATAAGGCGGTAAATTGTCGATCATCTTCAGAATTCAAATATCAATTTAACACTCTCGAAACACTTTTGCGCAAAACTCTGTCCACTCAGGATAGTAAAACCACTATCTTGATTTCTATAATCGTAGTATCGAAATGATACAAAAGTTAAACAATAATATAAAAAATCCTAGACAGTTGTATCTAAAAAGAAAACTGATTCCTTATTGTATTTTTTAACCTTCGTGGATTTGATTTATCGAAATAAACTACCGATAGGTTTGTCGGATTTTGCGAATGACTCAATATTAGCTTAGGTAACCTAAAATCATCAGCTGATGGCAATTATGGGCGCCATATTGCTTTTTTAAGCTCAAGTGGTAAATTACGATTGCGATCATTCGAAATCTTGTTTTTCTATATTGCTGGACGTGTAACGTTAATGTAACCTCTGCATTTCGATGAAAAATCATTACGTTGCAATTGTAGAATTGTTTAAAAGTCATGTAATCATTATAAAGCAAAGCATGTAAATTATATTTTGCAACCTCAACTCCTTTAAAATCGTCTTAAAGTTAAAAAAATTGCGTTTCTTTTTTTTTTTTTTGCATGCATCGTTACATCAATCTAACTTCAACCCGATATTTTTTCAAGTTTCGGTGTATTCCATTTACCCTTATAAAAAAAAAAACCTTCGACTTGGGGGTGAATTCGTACCCTAACTCATAAACAATATTAAATTCCCATAAAAAAAAGTTGAGGGATTTCTTTCCGTATGAATATAACGGAAGCCTTCTGTGAAACCAGCCGATCAACACTATCAAATATATAGACACGCGAGCCGCACTTTGAATACGTATCAATATAAAGGGTGCGTTCGCTATAATTACCTCTGAATGCTATCAATTTTTTATCTCTCTTTTACTGCCGAGTTCGTCACTAGAGAGTTCTGTCCTAGAGAGTTTTTAAGCGTTACCAACTAGATTCGGAACGCACCCAAAGTGTAGCTTCGGTTGCCTTTCCGCTGGAGTTGAGTGACAAGTTTCACAGAAAACATCCTGTACGGTCCGACAGTCGTTACGTATCATGTGTTTTCGGAGATTTGAAATCCGCCAAAAGTTGATTGGGTTGACTCACCATGTAATCGTCATCCATTGTCATCCATCTTCTCATCCCTCAAACGTTTCTGGTTCAACAGGTGCACGGCATGACGCTTGGAGAGGGAAAGATCGGAGGCGGTTACGAGAGCGAGGGTGAAGAGAGCAGCAGCAGCGGCGGCAGCCTCTCGGTGACGGGTCACACGGAGTCACCGCAGCCTCCGGCGGCGGTTCCGACGGCGCCGAGCAACGCGGCGCCTCACGCAGCCTCCAGAGGGCCGGAATTGACGGAGTGGTACGTGTGTCAGCCGCCGGTGGCGCCACAGCACAGCCCGTTGCCGGGACCACCGCCGCCTCACCATCTCAGCCATCACTTTAACCCGCTGATGCACCACCAGACGACTGCGTATTAACCGCGGCCTGGCTGATAGCCGCAAGGAGTTAAAGCGACGACGCTAAAACTCAGAAAACGCTTCATCCCAGTCGAAGAGGATGACCAGTAGCCAAAGATGGACGCAGAGTCCTGCAGCCGAGCGGATTTCGGCCCCGGGAAGAATTGATGCGGGAGAGAGGAATCGAGCGCAGATCGTGTGAGGGGCGGCTTTCAATCTTCGGAAACAAACTCTCACTCTGTATAACAACTGTTTTCGAATCGAAAGCACCTTCGGCGCTGCGAGATAATCGAAGGCGATCTCTGCGTGGACAGAGAAGCGTGATGCAGACCAAAAATAAACTTCGAACGATGCACGGGAGACCGAGCTTGGCCAAGATCGAATCTCGACGGTTTCCATTAACATTTTTGAGGCGCCCAAAATTAGCCCAGTTAACTTTTCAATTTACTATCTGTTTCGGGTTTTTAGATGTTATAACCTCTCAGAACGCGTTTGAAAATTTATTGTGCACCGTTCCTCCACCAATAATCCTACAGATTTCTGTATTATAAAAGACTCTGACGTCCAGATTGGTTTTAAAAATTGACTGATAGTTCCAGAGCTTCAGTCATCGGCATCGAGTTCGGTCTTCTGTCTCTAGTCTTTTTGGGCCCTAGCTTTGACGATGTTCGTGCGCAGATAATGTGATATGATGCTATTTGTGGTTTTACCCTCATTTTAAACAACCGTGGAAGAACAAGGCGTCTGTCCGAACTGAATGTTAAATCTTACTCAATTGTATGGAAATGGAAGGATTTTAAAGAGAAGGGGATTGTAAGATTACATAATTAATAAAAACCCGCTGAAGTTCAAGCGAAAAATAAAATTCATAAATCCCCCGCTTTTTATTCTCTACCCGTCTTATAATGTTCTCGCTCTTTTTAACTCAAATGTAATACGCTATTAATCCCCGTCTATACCTGTAACGGATGTACAATTTCAGCCATGTTTGTGCCTCAATTTGCTAATCAAAAACAAAAACAAAAAAAAAGACGAAAAGAAACAAAAAACAAAAAGAAAAACAGAATTAACTCGTAAACGAATCGATATAACAATAAAAATATCTAGCTGCAATTTTCCGTATAAAATATATAGTGTATATACACATCCAGTAGAACCTCGTTTATCCGAGGTAATATGGAAAAAGCTTACCTCGTATAAGTGAATTCTCGGATAATACGGAAAACGTAGATAACTCAAGCCATCGCTATATTCTCTCGTTGATTCCAGAAACAGAACTGTCGCGTTTCCAGCTCCCAATTCAAACAAAGTAGCGATACAAGACTATTTGCTACACAAGCATAGCCGATTATACCGTTTTATCCGAGGTTCTCTATATTATCCGATCGTACACCTCAGTTAATGTGAAGTGTTCGAATGAGATGGATAATGCGGCACCTTAGTTAATCGAAGGTCGGATAAGCGAGAATCTACTATATATATACACGCAAACGAATAAATAAATATTACAAAAATTATACACAAATATATATATTATATACATACATATATATATATATATATATATATATATATATAAGTATACACATCGTTATAATATGTTGGACGCTGCTTGCACGAATCGAAAAAAAAAAACAGCAAATTCACAAACTAAAAATTGTAAATAATGATTATATAAATTATGTACATATTTATCCATGTATAAAAATACACGCACACGCTATTACGTTACAAAAAATACACAATATGATTCCCGACGCGATTACCAGAATATAATACTGAAAAATCAACAAAATAAATAATATTATTAGTAAATTACAAATGATAATAGCAACAAAATTATAACAAAATTCAGAGAGAAAATATTTTCTAATCACGTGCGCGTAATGGAGTTAACTATCTAACAATGTAAATACCATTAAATATGTTATACATACATGCATATGTATATATATGTATATATATATATGTGTGTGTGTGTATGTAAATTATATTATGCAGATACCTAAATAAGTTTGATCAGCTAAGTGTTCAATGTAAAATATTATTGTACGACTGCTGTATGTGTGATATCTTGTAAATAGGAGCCCTATCATTTACGATTGAAGTAATATTATATTTTAGGTATTATTATAATTATTGATACTATTATTATCATCATTATTATTATTACGATCATCATAATTATTACTATTACCCTTATTTTCTGTTGTGCATAATATTATATGTTAAGAAAGTGAAATTTGAAGCCAGCGAAATTGTACCATACGTTATTAATATTATTATAATGATTAGGGCAAAACAAAATATGTTTTTTTTTTTGAAGATCTTACAAATATATTGACGATTCGAAGTATATATATTGTACATTTATGAACATAGTTATTATGCGTCATTGAATAAGCTCTATGTAGAACCAGAATCATCATCTATTTATTGAGAAAACGAAAAAGAAATGAATCAAGTTTTTCGCAATACTTTCGTCAGGATCTTCTGAAAAGCTTACAAACTTAAATTTACTTTATTTCAAGGTCTATTCCAAAAATTTGGCTGTATCAAAGTCGGCAGAATTAGAAAACGTTTTCTTTCATTGGTAAGGAGCTGGTTATTAGTTGATGTTTGACCTACGATGATTTCGATTTCTCTTCTTTGAAAAATTTTTGCCGGGCACAAAGAATATATTTCATTCTCTTTTAAGGGTATTTCAAATAAAGTGAATATTTCTCATTATGACAATTACGCTCTCTCAAGGAATTCAAATCAAAAAATAACGGCAAACTTCGCAGATCCGTAACGAACACAAGCCTTTAATTAAAATTTTACTTTTTTTTACATGGTTTCATTACAGATAATCAATATTCACAAGAGTCTCTATGCCACGGCCAAAATTACTAGGCCCAGGTTTTCTTGATAAAGTCGACAGCTCACTCTTCAATCATCATTACGGGTGCCGCAATGTTGTTTGATGTGACCTAGAGAGATGAAGGAAGGTAAGAGGCGGTCACAGTTTAAGATCTAATTTTTAGATGTTGATATCAAAAATGTTCTGGGGTGTACAGAAAGCAGGCAAACTAATCTAGATCAATAATTAACGATTAAGGATTTGGAATCAACTATGATAAAAATATACCAGTTTGTTTTCATCGAAATCAGTATTTGTTAATTATGTAAGAACACTGATACCGCCATTATGAATTCAACAGTATTTGAACTCCAAATTTGAAATCCAAAATGGAATCCCACGCAACATCGATGTACCGAAACTGAAATTTAAGACTCGAAAATTTTGGACTCAAATTCGAAATGACAGGTTTTAAGAACCGGATAAACAATTTTTCCCTACAAAACATGTAAGCTTGAAAAGCTCCGACGCTAAACTCACTTGTGGCATGACAGATGCGTCGGCAAGGCGAAGTCCGCTGATTCCAGAAACGCGTAGCTGAGGGTCGACGACTGCCATGGAATCGGAGGAATTGCCCATCTTGGCGGTACCACAGTAATGATGTCCAAAAGCCGTGTCGTACTTGACAGCGCAAGCCCAATACTCGTCACTAGGGTAATCGTAGTCTGCGCATCCGGAAAGTGTCGTGGTGGACAAAGTTAGATTCCAGGCCTTCAAGGCGTCAGTTTCAGCCAATTTCAAAGCCAAGTTGACACCGCTGACCAAACCATCAACATCTTCCTGCTCACCCAGGAAATTTCCCCAGAAGACGGGCTTGTCAGTGACGTTGCTCGAACGCAGGGTGATGTTTCCTGCATAATGGTAATTTATGATAGGTAACTTCGTTCCCTTGAGTCCCTAGATAGCTTGAACAATTCCCGAACGATTTCACATCTCACTAGACTTTCCATAACTTTCTGTACTCGGGTGCTGAGGATGGATTTTGCTCAAGCGTAACGAAGTAATAGAGCTTCTTTGTGCCGATAAGAATTTGTCCAAACGTGAATTTGGAGTGCAAAAAGTTATGGAGAGTTAGATTGCATTCGAATTTTGTAGTGGAGCATCGAAACAGCCCGAAATTTGAATCAGTGATCGACAGAAGTCCATGTAACACTTGGTATTTTGGAAAGGGCAAGACATTCTGTCCTTCGGACATCAGTCTAAACTCTAACCAGCAGATTGAGTCGTCCATTCCTAATTTTGCCGTATCTCGATGGAATTTGAAACAGAAACTTCTGAAGAATCGGTAAAGTGATTTTAACAATGAACGAACCTCTGCTGACGGGGTGCTGCCATCCAACGGATATGCTCACGCTACGTTTTCCTGAGCTTTTAAGGGCGTCGATTTCACCAGGAGCGCAACCTGACTGGTAACCAGCAGGATTGAGCTGTACGTTGGGCCATTCATCAGTGGTATCGTTGTTCGGCAAGACGCCTACAACCTGAGTCAGTCCAGTGGATGACAAAGGCCCGGTTCGGAACGTGAGGTACTCAGCAGCAACAGCCCAGCTGTCGTCGTATTCGTCGAGGTCGTTCAAGGTGAAGCTTACAGGAAAGGTCGGATGGTCATGGAAGTTTTCGCCAACACCAGGCAAGTCCTTAACAACCGTGATGTCGAAGTTCTCCAGCTCCTCCTTGGGTACGATTCCGGAGTGCTTAAGGATGAAGGGAGTCTTGAGGGCGCCTGCGGAGAGAACTACCTCCCTTGATACGTTGACAGTGCTCATCTCGCCGTCCTGCGGAGGATATTCAACTAGTGATTTGCCGATCGACGCTCGAAAGAAATATAGCAGAAAATAAATAGTCCGCTAGGCCATTGGTGTATACTAATAAGATTCTACCGGGTGATGCTTTTAGTGACGTTGATTGATATTTTCAACTACATCAAATTGTATTGGAAGTCGCTGTTTCGAGATATCTATCTCTGAATAGTATAAAGCATTTTTCTTACGGTCTATCGAATATTGATGGTATAGCCGAGTATTGGGTACTACATTCAATGTACGAATGTCTGAAGAACAGTTAGATACTGTGCTCACGTTACAACTCTCAGCTCGTGTTTCAGCAAAAGCAAAACTCTACACGATAAAAAATATCTACGGAATCCTTGGCTGATATATGCATCATATTAGAAGCCACTGATGACCACACAAAACGGAATGAATTCCATTCGTACATACGGACGACCAATTTATGACATCCTTCTCTTGCCATTCCTTGAACGCGTCACCAGTGCCACGGATATCTTGGTTCTAGAATTCGGGGTCAGGTCAGCATTACCTTGTAGTATTCGACTCCGTACGTTGCGTTATTTTCGATCAACACCCTGGTGACGGTGGTGTTCAGTGAAATATGAAGATTCGATCTGTGTCTAATCGGTCGCAGATACGCGGCAGCATTGCTGCGTCTCACGCCTTTCTTGTTGGAGGCTTGACCGATAGTGAAACCAGTGAAGTGGGCCCCGTTGAGGTCCTCGCTGACGCCGAAACCCGCCTCTACAGAAGCATTAAGTATCGCAGCCGCAAATGGAGGTTGGTACGGGAATCGTTCAACAGACATTGGTCCACCGGTTGCGTGATACGCAGTGCCAACATCATCGATTTCCCCGTTATCTTCTCCCTTGAGGAAATACGGCAGTACCTCGTCGTAGCTCGAGCCTTCGGCACCAAGCTCAACCCGCTTCTTTTAGTCGGTCGGGTTTCCTCGCAGATATATCATTCCGTTTTGGACCGTGTTTCCACCGAGTAGAGAACTTTCGCACCAAGAACAGTGCAGATGCCGTCTGTCGAGAGGCAGGCACTCTCCTCGGTAATTGTTTCGTATCCATATTCGATTTCACCTGCGTGAAATGATTCTGGTAAGTTTAGTGAACTTCGTCGTCGGCACGGCTCGTTAAACTACGACGTGTTACAAATACAAAGGCGAAAAATTCTGTACCACAGAAGTACTATTTCGGTTTTAAAATTACGCATTTTTATATGCAAATATTGAATATGGTGATAAATGACTCGTCAAATATAACACTTGCGGATATAGGTATTGCAATAAATTAACTCAGTTTATCTTCGGCTATACATACACTTAGCATTTGATGCCACTATTGTAAGTCTGTGACTCGATGCAGAGTGGAAGTGGAGGATTTTTGCTGAGCTTTTAAAGCAAAGCTGACAGGTAAATCTCCACCCCTCCTGGCACAATTTATTTGCTCAATTATGATGTAGTAATTGAATAGCTGTGTACACACAGCTTGACTTACACACGTAAGTCAATAGTTTCCATCGTCGGATGACGTAATGCGTGATTAATAATAGATGGAAAAAACACTCGGTCTTCGTTGAACTTTCGTAGTTTAACAGCTGTTACAAATTGTATTGCCTTTTTGGCTAACCGCTCTCCTTATTCTTATCTGATTTGGATATTTCCTGTATTACCAGAGAAAGATTTATCAAAATTCAAATGTTTTCTCTTCTCAGGACCGAAGTCGGCAGGAACCACACTCTGAACACGTTCCAAAATCATTATCTACGTTTCGAGCTACACAATGACTCAATTTTCGGGACAGTCAAATCGAGGGATGAATGGCTGTGAGCCTAACCCTGCAGTTCAATCATCCCAAAGCCGTTGAGCATAGCTGAGATAAGATCTGGATCAGCTGGGAGTATTTTATTGCTATCCTGATATCCGAGTGCAGATGGACTCGTGAGATAATCGATCCGGATCCTAGACTAGCTATAAAACGCTTAACCCTGCGGACGATTTGATTAGCTGGAGGACGCGGCCGGGTACTCAGGAATTTTGGGAGGGGTTGAATTGAGACGAGACCAAGAACTGGCCTTTGAGGATGCTTTAACGGTCACTCACTCGTATAGTCGTCTAAAGAATTGCGAGTGATTGAGGTCGTGACTGCGTTAAGCGATTGCAACTGGCAAGTTACTGCAAGACTTAATTACTAGACCTTGTTCTTGACTTTGAACCGATTTTGAGTCGAGATACCGCAACTATCAACACGACTTCGAATGACTGAGAGCAATGACCAATGTTGCATAAATTACCGCATAATACGTATGTACTAACCAACAGAGTCGCGTGAACAATTTTTTCGTGTAAAACATAATTATAGTCACATACTAAAATCCCATGACGATATGGCACGATTTATAAATATGTACATGCATCGCATGTTACACTTGGAGAAATTTTTCTTTCTTTTAATTCAATATATGTATCAACGTAAAAGCAATCCCGCATTAAACGTTTCAAAATCTAATAATACAAATATTGATTTCTAGAAAAAGACCGACCGACAGTTACCGTCGGGCTTGAAATAGTTACGAGATCCTTTCAGATACCGACCTCGAGGTGTCCTAGATTCCTTGATTACGTGATTGATGACATTTTCTATTACTGACCGTACTTTATTTCATTTCGTTTTCGTTTATTTTCACTGAATCAAACCATGCTCAACCCTTTTTCACGCGATTTACCTGCGTTTTTCCTTTTCGAATCTATTTTAGGTCCTATTTTACCGATCGATTCGGTGCGTCACCTTTCTTTCGTTTCGTAACTTTATTGAACGCAAGAGTTAAAACAATACCGGAAATGGTAAAACTAAACCAGGGTCAAATATGCACAAGGTATGTACTATGAAAATGTTAATTTTTATCTGGATATTCGTTTATTTTTACTAATCATAATGATCAGTCAATTATAATTCTTGTGACAATACACAATCACGTATTTTTCTAGATTTTCCGTACAGAGCATTAGCTTGGGACGTTTGTCACTTGATATTAATTTCTAAACCTAAAACGGCCTCTCTACGTTAGTTGACGTTATCCGACAGTACTTGAAATTTGGCACCATTTCTGGAGATATCTCTTGAGGCAGGGTTTGAACTGTGCGTTGGTATATGAATTAACATTCTTAATTCCTTCAAGGCCCAACACGCCTGCATGCCTCACTACCGAAATAAGAACGATCGGCAAGTAAGTACTAAATTATGCAACAACGTTACAAATATCCCGTCATAGCCATATTTTGCACATGCAAACATGCAAATGCACATAATCAGATGTCTGTGTATGAGTAAAAATCGTAATAGTCAACATCCATTAAATTGTTTAAAATTTGAATGAAATATAATCAAGTATTTTTTTCACCTGCTCCAATTTAACCCTTTCCTGTTTTGGAATTATCTCAACTGGTTATTATATCAGCAATTAGTTGGAAGAAAAATTTCATGGCCTCTGTTTGATAATCCATTTATTAACCTTCCACTTAATAATAAGAATGAAACACCGGAATATCCAATGCGAACAGAGAACGCAGGTGTTACTGTTTACTGTACAAACTTTTGGAGAGTTCATATTTCAGGTCCGTATTACACAACGTGCGATAAAACGTTCCTTGAATATACGTACATTAGACTGCCTAAAAAAAAAAACTGTATTTCTTTTTCATTTTCCACTTCAGGAAATCATAGCTTGTAAGATAATATAATAGCGAATAGAAAATCTCGATGCGGCAACGGTTAAAAAAATTGCACCGCGATTTTCTTTCGCGAGGTTCAATAGTATGTCAAAAATTATGATTTCATGAAGTTGGAGATCGAAACGAAAAATAAATTTTTTTTTTTAGGCAGACTATGTAGTACATATTAGTTATTACAAGCACATGTGATCAATTTAAACACCGTTCATCGCGCAACTGCGACGTTTCTTTCTCTCTTTTTTCGCGTTGTGTATTCATTTATTTATTTTTTTATTTTTCTCGTTATTATTCAGATGGAGGATAAGAGTTATTGATAACGCCATGTCACGATTCTAAAGGTGAACGCGATAACTCGAATAATTTGTTTCCTCACGCACGCACGCATAATGAATGCATGCACGCACTCGATTAGCGAAATCGCAATAACGTCCACTTCGATTGTATATCTGCATTGAATAATTATGCAAACGTGCAAACTGCTTCAAAAAATTTAACCTACTGAATAAAAATCGGAAGTTACCGTAATATTTTTTTGAGAAGAACTATTCATATCGGGCCGATTATTACTGACCAAAAATAGTCAAATCAATCCGGATGAAATCAGTGCTTCCAAACATGGACAAATATAGAAAATAAAAATAATTTACCATCTTTTGCTATCAAAGTTCACGTACCGTTAAATGAACAAGTACACGCAAATTATAATCATTAAGAGAAATTAGACACTGATCCAGCCAAAGTGGAAGACGTTTTCAACAGCTGCGAGCTGTTTCGGAATAGCTACCAACTGTAGCCATGTATTTTTCAGCACACAGAATTCACCAAAACGAATCCAACGAGCCCAAGCTCGCTAAAATCGGACGAACCGTTCCGGAGATATCGCAGTTTGATTGAAGCTAATCGCGCGCGAATAGCCTGACTTGTGTTCCTCACGCTGCACAACATCTCGTTGCAGTTACCGATCCAAAATCTCTAAGCGCGATATCTCACGGACGGTTCATCCGATTTTAGCGATCTTGGGCTCGTTGGATTCGTCTCAATATCCGCTGCAAGTGAAGAGCTCAATACCCACAAAAAAAAAATCTGTGAAGCTATGTGTATTGTGAAAAAAACGCGGTCAGCTCTCGTGATACGCGCCTGGCTTGTGCAAAGCTTAAGGCGCCGCTGAACTGGCTCGTCTGTCATTTAGTTGAACGTTGAACGCTCAGAAGCGCTGTAGTGCTTATGACGTCACGAAATATATATATATATATATATGACAAGCCAGTTCAGCGGCACCTTAACATCTTGTGCACTGGATTTCCGTCTATCTTCTTTCGACAAGCCGAAAATTCCAGACAAACCACGTTCGTGCGTGTGTATTACGTATATGTTGTACAAGGTGGAGCACGCAGGGAAACGTCCGATTACCCATACCCGCGTACCGTAATAAACGTCTGTGTAAATTCCGAGCTATTTAAGGGGGCATAAAATCATAGAGAGACCTGTAGAGCTCGCGCGCAGGACGATTACCCCGTCTTGGGAAACGTGAAATTCATAAAGTCAGGCATTAAAGCTGTTGGGTCCCAAAACCGACGAGTAATCGACTATCATCTCCACTTTTCACGAGCGAGAAAAAAAAAGAAAAATGAGTATGGTTTTATTTGACACTTTGCTTGTTCCTCACTTAGGTACATGAATAATTGTAACTTTTTATGTGAATGTTGAAGATATTTTATCGTGAGTAAAAAATAATCGGGAAACGAGAACGCGCACATCAAAATACGTGCATATCGTATTCGGTTACACGATTTCAGAGTGAAATCTTGTGATCTGTATATGATAGAATCCCAAAAATTGAAAACGCAAATATAAGCTCTAGAGCTGGATAATTGATGTGTTAAAAGGAAAAAAGGAAAGAATTAACGTCTTAAAACTAATATTCAAATCGTCTGCCACATCACATACCCGCGGTTATGGATACATGTATGGAGAGTGAACGCTCTCTAGCACTATGTGGCTCTTATAATATTATTATAAATTATTTATTTGCATTTCTAAATGATCCTTGAAAAATCACCCGGTATTATGCTAATCCAATGATTAACATAGAGAGACCCTGCCATAATATTTCACCTTGCTTATACCGTTCAAGCTTGCTCGCTTATAGCTGGCCTGCAGCTTACTCTCCAGCTCGCTTGTGAGTCCTACAGCAAATGGGCTGGGAGTTTTGGATCCTGAAAGTGGACTCCTCAGCCTCGATCAAATCGGTAAAAGAATGCATGGGTTCAGTTTTTGATATCATGTCATTACATATTGAGGAATAATTGTTTCCAAAATCTGCGGAATTAAGAGCTGAATTGCTTTTTTTTTGTTTTTTTTTTTTTTTTTTGAGAAACATAAGCTTCGTAACTGAATTAAGTTTGAGAAATTCAAAATTCGGATAGTTTGGATAATGTGTGAAATCCTGGAAGCCGTAAAATGAGGACTTTTTAAACTGAAAGTTATATAAAAGCAGAAGATTCGACTTTACTATTACGAAAATTCGAAAAATTGTTTTCGAGGTAGAAGTTATGGTTATTTTTCTGCCGATCAGTTTAGATAATTTTTCATTATCGCAACGTTGAAATGACGAATTTTAGATTTTTCGAATCATACCGCAAAGTTTTACAACAGGATTCCAATCGCATTATGCAATCACGTCGATAGCTTATCATTTTGAAACTAGTCTACAATACGAATGCGCAATAATGACAGTGAATTTGCTATTAAAATTTCGAAAAGCATAATGGCAATGATGAATAATGTTTTCTCTGAATTAGGAAAAGAAATGCTATATGCAATTCACTGAAAACTTGTCTGAATATCATCGCAATTTCAAGAAGACAAATCTAACAATAAGACAGATCTGAACCACAGGTAAAGAAAAAATATGCCTGAAGGTTAACGTTTTCTTGTGCCAGTGCTTTTTGTTGTAAAAATATCGTAATATCAAGTTTTTAGCTGCTAAAACCTGCAGTCAATTATCTCAACGGCATTTTGTGATTTTTTTAAAGCAAGTACTGAGTATTCACAGAGTGGCGACAGATCGGTAACAGTCACGCAATTTCATTTATCAGGAAAAGTCAAGGAATTATGATGGACCATAGGAAAAAACGTACTTTTTTTATAAATTGTTTTTAAAGTCAAGCTATGTTTCGTAAATTCAATTCAGTAAACTTTCGGAAATGATATTGTTCAATTTTTAATTATTTGTGTGAAACGAAGTAACACTACGTGTTCTTTGGATTCAAATTTATACATCCAAGGTGCACAACTTTTGTAGTTTTTGGTCATAAAACCTGCATGATAATATCTTGGAAATTACTGAATATGAATACAAAGACACGGAAATATTGACGAAGTTGAATTTGCACTCGATTTATCGGTTTACCAAAATCCGGGACTTCGTTTAAAAAAAAAAATTGGTGCGTGTACTTATGTACGCGCGTGAGAAGTTATACTTCTTTGGCATCATTAAAAAACAATAAAACAAATAACGGATGTCTTACATTATATTTAAATAATCTGTTAAATTTTTGTCACGAACTTTTTATTAAATGTTCTATTAAATTTATTTCTTTATTTTGTAAATATTAAAAAACCAATAATAAATATTCAACATTGATAATTTAATAATATTTAGTATTAATTATATTAAATAATGATATTTTAATTTATATCAATAAATAATACATACGGATAACTAACCTCAATTATATTGGAGCACTTGAAAAAGTATGTTAGCACAATTTTTTCATTAATATTCACAAATTTTTCGTGACTTAATGAATTCGGTTGAGTGGGCAACTTCATCCTGTTAATTTTGTGTTACAGTGATGCGCTCGCATCTTGAAATTTCACTCTCATCAGTTTTTCATAACGCGCCTAAAGAAGTATAACTTCAAAAAGAAAGACCGTTTTTGAACATGTCGGCAACCTTCTCATGATTTCAAGAATTTCGTGCAAACACGATTGCCAAAAAACGGCACGGGCTCAAGCGTAAATCCAGATTACAGACGAATTGTTCCGGGAGTGTGTGAAGCCAAAGCAAACGAAACCCGTAAGCTATCACGTAAAATGTGAAAATGTATCGTGGAAAAAAGAAAGAAATAAGGAGATAAGTATGAATGAAAGAAAAAAATAATTAATATTCACCTCGTGTTTGTTCAGCATTCGTGGTGATATTCGTGTATATATACATATACCCGCTATTTATTAACGATTAAGAAAAGACAGAGATTATGATCACGGGCATTTAATTATCCACGGTCAGTCCCTCGGGACCCCGGCTGATGCATGGACTGGAGCTCGCCGGTTTGGAGCTTGGACTCGAGTCGGACACCCGATTAAAAATATGACAAGCATTCATTTCCCTGGTCATAAAATCATTAGCATAAGAATTCCTCTACCTGGGGTTCCCGCCCCTCCTCCTTTTCCTTTTCCCTTTTCCTTTTTCCTCTTCGTTTCGTTTTCTCCTGTTTTATTATCACTCCGCCTAGG
The DNA here is from genome assembly GCF_021155785.1 of Neodiprion fabricii. NCBI lineage: Eukaryota > Metazoa > Arthropoda > Insecta > Hymenoptera > Diprionidae > Neodiprion > Neodiprion fabricii. The sequence continues at coordinate 19,679,307 of NC_060243.1, forward strand.
GCTTGGCTAGCCGCCTTTTCGAACTGATTTATAAACATATAATTTGACGTGGGAGGGGCATGGCTACCATATAATGATACCTTCGAGAACTAATTATGTTTATGCCGTTTACTCTGCCCCGCCGTACCAGCCGACCTCTGACCCTCGACGAATCACCGAACCCATCCGAAGCATCGGGGAATATTTCCTTCCCAATTCCTCTCCACGCCAATCAAGAAATCAATCAAGCAATTAACCGGTACGATAGACGTCATTATCCAAGCTAGGAAACTTGGCATCAGAAAACACCAACGAGCTTCTGAAATTTTCTTAGGTTTTTCTCGATTATTTTTATCCGTCAGCAAAACTTCTTCTGGTCAGCAACAACTGCTTCTTCTTTTCACAACAATTACTTAATAGGCTGTGAAGAAAACAAGGTTTATAATTGTTTCAAATTTTGGAGAAATAATCGTTGTTAATTTATTGACACTTTCATGACACTGCGTATATTATTTAGCATTAATATTATCAACAATCATTGCGACACGCTAGTACCGAAATTACGAAACTTGATTAAAATTTCAGAAAAAAACCAATGTCCGCAATCCGACTGTAGCCAGCTACTTTGATTCTTGCAAAAATTTCAAGCCATTTTTAAAATTGCTAAAATCGATCTATTTATTTTCAGTGTATCGGCGGAATTTTGTGAGTGAAAACGATTTTCACGAAAGTACGAGTCTTAGCGGTCTTTTAAGTTATTGCGATAGATTTTACTTCAAAATCGACAATGGCAGAAAAGCGACAAAATTGTGTTACATGTTCTCAACAGTTGATCCGACGATTATCTGATTATATTTTTTGATTTTCTTGGGTCTCAATTAGTCAAAAAAGACTCCCCGAAACCGATATTTGGACAGAAAATTTTTGGGCCTTAAAAATGGTTCAGAATTACGATAAGCGCGTATCTTTGATAGAACATTGGGAAACAAGTGCGTTACAATAACCGGGTAGGATATCAAGAAGAGACCTGCAGCCAGAGATAAAAAGGGTCAGCTGTTGGATCAAAGCGAAAAGTAAAAGGGCGGATGCGTCAGATCTTTTTTCTCTTTTCTTCTGCGCCTTCAAGGAGGAAGAGACGAAAAAGGAAAGGACGAGTTATTACAAATTTGAATGTGAAAAATTTAACCTTTCCATTTTTTAAAATTCGAAAATTCTCTCACAACACCATTTTCAACCAGAATTTGACAAGTGGATGAAATTTCACAAGGAATTTCTTCATATGGGGAAAAAATCTAAGTAATTTTCAGTAAAAACAATCGGCTTTAGACTGGCATGATTCAGCCCTTCTCAACTGCATGTTCCAAGTTCATAGAGAAAAAATTTCGAACTACAAATTCGGATCTGTAATTGAGGCTTTTAAAGCTCTTGGATACTATACTGAATGAAAATATGACGATTTTTTTCCAACGTGTCGAATCGCCATCTTGTATTTCACAATGTGACTTCAGATTCGTGATTACCGCGCTAAAAAACCTCATGGTACAAATTGTCACTCAAATCCATTCATCCATTCTGGAGATATCGTCATTTTCATTTGATTTTTTGGAATTTTTTATTCAAATAATTGAAAGAGAACTGAACCGATCAAATCCAAAATCGAATTAGTTCCAAGTTTGGAAAAGCCGCATCGATCGAGACCAAAATCATTGAAATCCGTTCACTAGTTCTCGAGACATCGTCGGACAAAAATCAAACCATACATACACAGACATACGTTCATCTAAAAATGATTGGAGGCGATTCTGCAAACTTGAGAACATCGAGATACAGTGAAAACTCAACTTTTCACATTCGAAGTGATTGCAATAACTTCCTTTTTTCTCTACAACAGAGAAACTCGAATCTCAAAACTGTGGTCAATTTGTTCCGCTCGTCGAAAAAAGTCCTGCAGCTTCGCGCAACGAGCTTAGAAGCTCGTATGCAAAGTGCAGGCTGAGCGTAAGGACTTCGTGCCTCGCCTGAGGAGGAAGTTTAAGTGTTGGTGAGCAGGTGTACGAACAGCTGAGCCACCCACACGGGAGTAACTGACTGAGCCTGCCTGGCTGGAAACTTGGGCAGAGACTGAACTTGACGTTATATACAAACCGAGCTCCTGCATTATCAACGCAAGGTGCGTATGCCAGGTACGGTGTTATGGACTACGCCAAGGTAGAAGACGCTGCAATTGGAACGTCGAAAAGATACCGAGTAAAAGCGTCTCACGATCAGCCGCGATTCTCACGATATGATTTTTTTCCTCGACGAGTAATTACTTACAATTTTTATTCGCATAGGATTCTTTCGTCACTGATTATTATCCCTTGAAAATAATCATTGTCTGATACAATTATTACACTTGCGTTCGATGGTCTTGAAGAAATTGTATTTAATTTTTTTTTTCAAAAATCGTACGCTATTTTTCTTGCTCCTCGACTCAAAGGCGATTGCCAATTTTTTCAGATTACTTCAAGATGATTCTTACAAGTCGGATCAATATATACATATAATATATATATTTAAATAACCTGGTGAATCAAAAATTCATTGGCTGAGAATTATTTGACTTACAATCGTTTCAGATGAAATCGAATTACCGTCAATTTAGATTTTATGATCGTGATGCTTGGTTTAATTTTTTTAAACAACTCGTTTGGATAACGGTGTTGAATAAGAAAACAAATTTCTAGTCATTCGCTTCGATTGCAATCTTCCAAATTTCCGAATTTTCAATTAAAACTTTTTCAACTACAGTTTCGCAGTTGTAATTTGAATATTATGTGTATACATTAGTTACGTTTTTTGTTGTTTCTTTTTCTTCAAATAGATATTTAAATTTATGAATCGATTCCTTTCTTTATCTTCTTCTTTTTCCTATTCTTCTTCCGCGATGATTCTTGCCGCAAGTGTGATTAAAATGAAACTCTCGCATAGATATTGAAAATATTCATAGTCGTCGATAAGAAACATTTTTTCTCGTAAGGAATAGTTCCAGAGATAAAAAAATTGAATGTAAAAAGCATAAAAAAAAAAAATAATTCTAATCGTGCGACGTTTCAAAAAACATGTTTATACCGATCACCGATTTTCTTTCTCGCCTTTCGTTGCCAGCGAAATAAATCGGTGTTTGATCAATTTTTGTCTTACTTACCAATCTTATACTCATTGTATAAAATATTCCCCCCAAAATCGTGAACTTTCCATCAACGAATGCAAGTTTCAGGTACGATTTCCGTACACGTTTCTACAGATAATATTTCCTGTTTCTTTTATCTTGTGAAATAGTAGAAAAAAAAAGACGCGTACACGTTGCGGAAACAGCGAGTATAGCTACACGAGGAATCGGCTTATCGCCATTTCCGCGCGCGTTTTGTGCGTACGAAATTGAGGCGGTTGAAGGTGGCGTCTTTCACCTGCCGGTTAACTCGGTACCGAACGATTCTCCGGGGCACATGTTTATCTGACATTTTTACAGACTATACGGGTCGAAATTTGCATCGCGTACATCGCTAATTGCGAGTATTCCTCGCCCGGGACGACCAACTCACTTGCACCTACCTCGACGTGTTCGCAACGACGTAATAAAACCTGAGAATACGGATGTAACTGCATTCGCACCTGGAACAAACTATCGCAGGCCGGTTAATTGAACCCGAAGGCATTACAACCTCGTCAGCGATTTATTCTGTTGTTTTTTTTTCTTTTCTCAGAGAGAAAGAGAAGTTTAGTTGCAGCATAAGAAATTTGTACCTGATAATAATTCTCGTCGGGAGTAGAAATTTTTTATAGCCAGATAACTTTTCCAGAATATTTAAATATTTATTTATCTAACAATAAAATACGTAGCTGATACAGTCAGAAAATCGATTTTGCACAGTCTTCTGCATCCAAAGTATTGATACAAACTAGCGAAATGACTCAAACTTTTCATACAACTTGACAGAAATTCAAATTTACTCCGAGTACATGGTTGTAAAATAATTTTTGAGAATAGTCAAAGCGGCAAGTACGATATGTGAAATGTGTTTAGTTTGAATTGCATTGCGTTCTACTAAGAAAAAAGCTTCTCAAAGATACATTTTTACTTTGCAGACAAGTTTGGAATGCTTGGGGTTTTTGTGAGCTGCGAAAATTTAAATTTCAACAGCGGATTGAAAGTACTGATTTTCAAGAAAACGTAAAAAGAAACTTACAATTCAATTTCGAGAGATCTTGAGACCAAACCCCAACTTGTGTCTAATTATTAAACGTTATTTTATTTAATAGATTTATGAGCATTTCAAAACTTTCCAGGGAATTTTCGATCTCAGCGGTTGGTGTCTACCACAACCATCGAATGTGAAGCTGATGAAGGAATTCAAAAAAGAAATCACTATTTATTATGGGAGAACAGTCTAGACTTCGGGAAGAAACGATGTAGTTTATTCCTCAAGATCTCGAACCTGTTATGTAAATATTTTTAGGCCAATCATGGGTTTCGAATTTTTCCAACTTCCATCATTGATAAAATCTGTAACAGAAGAATTCATTATCTTAAAATTTATGTGGTTAAAACGACAGTCGGGACGAATTAAAGAAAAGTAGCGTACAATACAATTGACGTAAAACAAACAAGTCCCAAACTTAACCGAAGTGAATTTAAAAACTTTCGATAAACCATAAAACTACAATTTGATTTACAGAGACACGATCCCGATAAGCAATTAAAAAAGCACCAAGAAGCAGCCCTTAAAATCGCTTTCGTATCTCTTTTCTCGTCGAAGGTGCAATTAGTTCACCACCGGAGTTAATTCTCTGAGTAGGGAGCGATTAATCCAGGGAACGAAGCGGGACGGGATGAAAACGGAGCGGTGTTGGTGAGTGGTTCGATTCGGAGCCGAGAAGCCGACGATACAGAGACAGGAGAGTACGCGGTAGTATCACGAATCGGTGGCGGCGTTGAAGGCTGCAGGAGGATGTCTAATCGCGCGAGTGGCGCCATTTTGTTTCTGCCTACCGGAGCAGTAGTTGATATATGATCCCATTGGCTACCAGACCTTTCTCAGGAGAGGCCAGCCAGCAGCTCTTCGTGTTGCTCCTGCACAGCCCATCCACGAGAAAGGCAAGGGCAATTAAAATTCCTTCAGTCCGGTATTATCGCTGCACTCCGTTCCGAGCTTCTTCATTTCTTCCACGAGGTTACGCTCGGGTTATGCTAGGCCATACGGTCCCGTATGGGAAGTAATCATCATCATCATTATCAATTCCCCTAAGTCACGCGGGACTTGCAGGCTTCATCGCGTCTGCGCAAAACGGTCAACGTATTCGAAATCGTATGAGAGTTTTTGGTGAATGGCGTGAACCAACCGCATTAATCATCGCTGTCCAAGAGTACCGGCAGAATGAAATCATCGAGGTCATGTCCATGTTCGTCTAGTCGAAAGAAGGGTGCCGTAGTGTGAAACCAACGATATTACAGCCGCAGGTAATCGGCTCACAAACAATGAAATCGAAGTCATTCTCATGATCTTCTAGTCAAAAGGTCAAGGTATTTGGAATTGCGTGAACGTTCGGAAACAAGAATACTGTCATTTCAAACTAACAAAATCACTCGTGAAAGTTGAAGACAATCTGTTCTATGAAAACATTGACGTCACTCGCTGCGGCTATTCGCTTAGCGATAAAATCGATTGTAAACTCTTCACTGAGTGGTCATTTAATGAAACATTGGTGAATCAATGAAGGTTCAACTCCCAGCGAGTGCATTGTTACACAGAACAGTGGACGAACAAGGTGATTTCTGAACGACTGGAAGAGGCAACATTTGACAAAAGTGTTCCGATCACGATCATTGTTCGGTGATTTGTTTACGGTTGAATAGATGGGAATTGACAATGATGAGATATTTGTGCGATCGGCTAATAGACGTGACCAGATGGCCCCAACTTATGTTAAAAGGAATCCGGCAGACAGGCATTCCAATCGCATTGTTAGCAGTCCGCTGGAATCGTGACCAGATGAGGATAGGTGAACGGTCAGCAACAGCATCGGGATTCCCCCAAGTCGTGGCACGAGGAGACAGATGAGCCCAGGCGAGCAGACGACAGATTGCGCGTCTCGCGAAGCCACCCTCCAACAAATCACAACCTGTATGATGGTATTTTTTAATCGTATTTTGGAGGTTCTAGTCGTAGAAGATGTCGAATTTCGGGGAGCATAACCCCGGTTGTCCTGTCCTCGGATTGAGGAAAAATCTGATTCGCAATTATGAGAAGAAGCTCGTTCGAGGCTGTCTTAGTTTGCAGAGAGGAGAACAGACTGCGCAGACTCGGTTAAGCCGGAGACGGTGAGAAGGTGGCTGTGTACGGCTAACAGCTAAACACGTACCCGCCAACCAACGGAGTCGAACGAACGAACTGCAGTGCCGCGCAGGTATAGGTAAAGGTACGGAGTTATTTCTGAGTGAGCATAAATAAGAAGCGTAGTTCAGCGGGTATTAAATCACGCTGGGCTGCTGGAGGATCGCGTGCTGCAGTTCAAGAGAAGAAGAATAAGAAGAAGAAGAAGTAGAAGGAGAGTAGGAGGAGGAGGAGGAGGAGGAGGAGGAGGAGAGCCATGAGGTGCTGTGCCAAGGGTCCCAGTCTGCACTGACTGCTCATGAGAGTGAATAAGAAAAGGGGGTCCAGTCGAGAGAGACGGAGAGCCCGAGACTCAGTGAAGGCAGAATTAGGGGCATCGGGCAGAGTATCCCGCGGAGCCAATATGCCGACGCATCAGCGCACCTTCCTTCTTGAGTAGTCAGTCGGCCGATTATGCATCATGTCCCGTCCGCAGTGTTGCGGGGAATAAAGGATATACTGGAAAGGAGTGATGCTGACGAAGGACCTGAGGAGGAATAACCAACTGTCGATCCGTCGGTGTCTCCATCATCATTGTCAATTCCCCAATTTACATGAAGCTTCAAGGCATGATTATCATCAGTCTGCGCGAAACGGTCCGGAGACTAGGAGATTGTAACGGCACAGTACCGTAATCTTGACGCGATTGCTCATCACGCATTGAAGAGAATCGAGGTCATTCCTATGATCCTCTAGTCTGAGGATCAAGGGATTTGGAATCGCATGAAGGTTCGGAAACAAGAACACCATGGTTTGAAATCCACAACATCGCTCATGACAGTCGAAGACGATCGACTTAATGAAAACATCGATATCATCCCTATGTTTCTGTAGTGAAAAGGTCAAAAGATTTGGAATTGCATGGAACACTTGTGAACAGAAACGCCGTAGTCGGAGACCAGTAAGATAAGTGATGACAGTCGAAGACAATGTATTCTACGCAAAGGTCGAAATCATAGTCCCCACCTTCCAAGGGCAAAGGTGAACCAGAGACGAACTAACCGACTGTCAATGCGCCGGTGTCTTCGGACTTGATAACTGGTTCTGCTGTAAATGAGACCAAGACCGTGCGGTCTGTCACCGAAAATGTACAAAGTCCATCAGAAACGCGTTGTAGGGTTGGGAATGTTATGTGCCCAGTGTAGGCTCTGCACATGCGCGTTGCCCCCCGCAGAGCCAATCACCGACCGAGAAATGGTAGCGCTGTTGAGTCCGGAGAAGATGAAGAGGAAGGAGCGGAAAGCGAGGGGCAGAAATGACAGAACGAGGAGCCCGAAGATGAAGAAGAAGAAGAAGAGGAACAGGATAGGGTTGCTGTTCTGATTGCGTCCGCGGTGCGTAAATCTCTTCGCTCTCATCGTCAGGAAATATTGTCTCGAGTACTCTCAGTTTGTCCGGCGATTACGTCCTGCAGTGAGCGCGTTCAACGGTAGCCTTGGACCAGCGAGGCTTCCACCGTTCCGAAAAGATTAACGAGGAGTCGCTGGCACCGTGTCCCAGGATTGTTAATTCCTTCGTCCAGCCGCAAATACCGTACCCATCCATCTTGGTCCCCAATTACACCACCGTGCACGCCACTCTCCGAAGGGGCGAAAAAAATTCTCTTGTTTTTCACGCGGTATACAAGCTCGCGAGTCCTTCGCAAAGGCTAGTGTACCTACGCCGAAGGATTTAAGATTATGCGGGATTCTTCTTTCTCGCTTCCACAAAAAGTTATCGCTCCCGTGGCGTTCTTTAATATATCGTTGACTTCAAATAGTCACTTGTGTTTCTAACTCTCTGGTCAAGAAGCTTTCGGTTCGAGTGAAATTGTTAGTTTAAGTTACTTCAAAGTGAGTTACGTTTGGTTAGGTTCTTCGAGTCCTTTTTAGACTTCTTCGACATCGACTCTGATTCTTTTTCACGTTCTTTTCGAACCTCTGTACTCTCATTGTTAGCTTTTCTCCAATTTCCTTGACTACTGACTTTCTTAGTATCGTAATGTTTGGTCAAATTCTGCAATTTGAATCTTCCTTTTCTCTTTTTTTAGGTTTTTCTAGAACTCTAACATTCTGCGTATTTCCTGATTCTTTACAAGTTCTTCTCGTACTGGTTAAAACTAGCGTCTTTTTCTTTTTATTCTTCTTCTTTGTCGTGTTCTTCAAAAACTGAATTAAACTAAATTCTTCTTCTCCAAGTTCTTTCCAATTTAATTAAATTTTAATTCTTCTCTTTCTTCAAGGTCTGCTCAGCTACAACGGTTAAAATTCTCGTCTTCTTCATGTTATGAAAATTTGTTCTTTCTTAATCTGTCTTCGTCAGGATCCCTCCTACAAACTGGTTCAACTTCAAATCTTCTTCATATTCTAGTCCTTCACAAACTGATTAATCTTTAATTCATCTTTTTTCTTGAGGTCTTCTCACACGCGTCAGCTTTAATTCTTCTTCTTCTTCATATTTTGAAAAATTATTCATTCACAATCCGTCTTCACCAAATTCCCTGCAAATCGGTAAAACTTGAAGTCTTCTTCATCTTCAAGTTCTTTTGAAACTCCATCAACTTCGATTCTTATTTTTGTTCTTCAAGTTCTTCACAAACTGATTGAACGTCGATTCTTCTTCTGGTTCATAAATTCACCTTCGTCTCAAATACCACAAAAATCTTCCGATCCATTATTTTCCATTTCCACTTCATCCCCTCATCCCCCCCTATTTACCGGACGTCTATCAGATACTTTACCGTTGTCACGAGGATGAAAAGTAAGGTGGGAGTGGGAATTCGACTGCGTGGGCCAAAGTTACAGCGCATTGGTGGGTACCTACTAGGCCGCGATACCAAATTAGAGGAATGTCTGATTTACATTTCAAGATCTCGAATGAAGCGATAAATAATTTTCTCGGTGGTGGAATGTTAATGTGGTCCTCCCTGCAGCCCTGGTTCACCAGCGAACAAATGTTCGGCTTGGACCCCCCGCCAACCTTTACCCACCAACACACGCCTGCCACGAGATACACGCGCGTGTATACACGCCGGCTGAAATACTGCCCGCCGGTTCCCCGCGCGGCGCCCCCGTCTTGAGAAATATATTCATCAGGTCCGAATAATAATTGTCATCTTAATTTCCTGATCCCCGATATAGTCGGTATATTATTCTCAAACACTGCTCCGTATCCACATTCTACGAGTATTTTTCTTTACGCTTACCATTATACGTCAAAAAAAGCGTCTACAAGCTTAGACGAAATCACCCTCGACTTCTTTTCTCCTGTAACAGCTTTCGAGAAAAAATTATCACCGATTTTCAGCTAGCTCTCAATCTTTACACACTTTACAAACTTTACACGCGCAATTCCGAAGTTTTTGAAAAAGCTCATACCGAATTCGATGCACCTGTACTTTAAATTTCGTTGAGAAATGTACGAAACATTATCAACTAAATTACAACCCTTTGCAGGTATTAGTTCTGATTTTGAGAGGGCTGATGATTTAAATTCAAACTAATCAAAGTTTCAGACTATCCTGTGTGTTTATTAATGGTGTGAACCATATGAATATGATGTTCCAGAAAAAGAACTAAGCAATGAAATAAGATCAACTTGAGCAAGTTAGAGACTCAAAGTATTTCGAGTTCTTACGCAGAACTGAGTAGTCTTATTTTATAAATTGTAATTTAAATTGTAATTTAATAAAAAAAATCATCTCCACATTGCGTAAAAATAATCGATAGTAGTTCACGTAAACAGTGTGCGTACGATGAAAGCCAACCCTTTCGAAATGTTTCATCCGAACTGAAAATCCTGGACGTAGAGATGATAATAAAAAATATGATAAAAATTGGAAAAAACCTGTTTTTAACTGACTATAAATTAAATAAAATAAGATTAGGTCCACTGTTTCGATTATTTTTTTTTCAAATCTCGGTGAGAGCGTAAGAATTGAGATTTGACATGCTTATTGTTGGCTGACGACGAAGCCTCGCGAGAAGCTTGCATTTCTCAAGAAAAAAAAAAAAAAAAATACGAGAGAATTTTCTCCATCTGAAAATTCAAGGGTCCAAGATCGAAGACGAAAAATAAAAAAAAAAAAAAAAAAAAACCAGAACGTATCGCGCCCATGTAGTAAAATTTGTCTCTATGAAACGAAGAGAAAGGAAGAAGCGAACGCCAAATGCCGACTTTCTTCCATTTTCAGACACATCGAGAAGCCTCTGCACCCTCGAAACGAAAACGACTGCAGTGATGCTCGGGGCAGGATACACATATAAGTAAGGTGAGGTCCTGTCAGATGCAGAGACGGTCGGATGTCCTCGGCCCCATCCGCTACCCTGTAATCGTGAGGGCGGCACCGCGCTGTCCTCGACAGAATCGCGTCACGGTCGACCTCCGTGAACATCCACTGTATCCATCCCCAATCCCCGTCGGCGGCCCCTTTCGGTCCAAGCAGAACGATAATGGCGACATCAGAATTTATACTCGCCCTTGAGGATCCCGGTAACAGGCTGAAACTGTATCCCGATAAGAAAAACGCAGCAACGTGAATTGAAGCAAACCGCTGGATGAAATTTTCGATATTTTTTTCGATGTTTCTATTTTGGCACCTTTAAATTGTGCGATTTATCGGAAAGCCCCTTAACGCCAAGGGTCGATAGCGATAAACATTTGGGAAATTGTGAAACGCAAGTTTTTGTCTCTTTTTTTTCTTTTTTTTTTTTTTCAAAGTCAAGTTGACTTTAATCCGATAAATTTATTTTAATCGACGCCTCCGTGATCTGAATTGATCGAATATCGTACTCCATAAACTAACAAAATTTACCAAAGATCATTGAAATATTTTCTGTTCGACCCTGATGCGAAAAATGCTATAAAGGCCTGAAAGCTTTTTTAGAAAATTCTATCTCTTGTAAGATTGTACAAAAAAAAAAAAACAAAAAAATTATTCAAAGTCAAATCCGAGTCTTACACCGAAGATTACACATGAATTTTCTACAAAATATCGAAACTGTAAAGAAAGAATTCAGACAATATTCTGCGTTCAAGACTCGTTAATTTGCAATGCACATTTGTGAACAAGTTTTCGGATGACTTTTCTTCGGCAGATCACTTAACGAATTAATAATCTTACACAAGCAATTTAACAGACAATATAATTATGTAAATATTTTATGAATTGAAAAAATATTCGCGTTACGTATCGGAGAAAAATCATTCAACTAATTAATTAGTAAACATTTGGCTAATACTCCAACTTATTTAAACATTTTGTATTTTACAAAAATGAACACTATTCATTATAGCTTCTTCTTCGTAGGTTTTCTTTGTGGTATATTAATGTATTTGGTGATTATTTACTACATACGTACATTATACGGTTGTATAAAACGTGCACCCCGATTTACGTTGCGTTTTTTTTTTTTTTTTTTTTACCTACGCCGTCAACGTTGAAACGACTTATTTTATCCCGTCAATGTTTACAGATTCATTGCCGTGCGAAGACATTTTCCAAATTCAAGTAAAGTTCATTTAAACCCAACCTTCTGCAGTCTGTTTAAACAAATTGAGATATTATTTGTTGTCATTAAGAAAGAAGAAAAAAAAAAAAACTATTCGAAATGCGCAGAATTTTATACACTTGGAACATAATTTTTTTGCTCATAGTAAACAGAAATTGATTGTTAATGAAAGAAATTTTGTATTTCGATGATATTCGCGACCATTTTTTTTTTTTTTAACGCACGCGGAAATTCCGACCACGTGACAACATCGAAAGTCACGAGGATTGTTCAGTGTTTGTCAGACCAAGGTGGTGAAAGTAACTGCTCAGGTACGAATTTCAATTTTGTGGTGTTGACAAACAGCGCAGTGCATGCTGTAAATCTACGAGCTTCTTACTTGTACAGTGTTTACGATTTTGGATTCGTGCAATCGGCCGACAATTCATTCGGAGTGACGATTCGGTGACAATTTAACCGAACAGTAAATACGTGCCGAAGCGTTTAAATAAGAAAGAACGTTTTTGAAGTATTGTGAAAGTGTTCGTTTTGCACTGGTAAATTGCAACGTTTGTGTAATTCTTTCTCGTCTCTGGATTGTACACTGTGATCTAAACAAATTACTTAAATCTCAGTCAAAATCAGTGAAGAACTTTAACTCGTGACGTTTTGTAAAAATTTCTAAAGTCATTTGATCGAATTTAATCTATCAAAATGAAAAATTTGGTTTCTCCTGAAGTTGGTTACAAATTTCATCAGTTTCTTTCAGTAGAAAAAATTTCAAAGGTTTTCTTTTGCTACTAATATTATCCGGAAAAAATGCCTAGTTTCTAAAAATTTTAGCTACAATTTGCAAATTAAAGTCGACGTACGCTTTCCTTTTTTCTGACCACAATTATCGTCATTATGAAATTCGATCTCAAAATCGTTACTACATATATTCATATTTTTCAACGTACGAATAACGTTTGATTTGTGACAAAAAAAATAAAATAAAAATTCCTGTTTGACGAGTTCTGGAAGGAATCTATTTCATAAGTAACTAATCGTGTGATTCATAATTCACAGCATTTATTTATGTTTTATTTGCATCGAGGTTGGTTACGATTTTTCTGTTTTGAAAAATTTTTCCTCCTTCTCTGTACCATCCGATATTTCTCGGTTGTTCCGAGGCGAATCGTGGGTGAAATAATAACGGAGATGCAGCCTGAGCTGGGCGTTATAAAGATTCGGAAGACAATGGAGCGGGTGCCGTTGATTCTGGTATGCGAAGAATGTTCCCATGTCTACGACGCGAGCTGTTTGGAAGACGCGGACTGGACGAGGAAAATCCACCCAGCTCAACCGCAGCAAGCCAACTTGGTCGGAGGACCAAATTAATTATCCTCCAGGATGTAACGTCGCCCCCATCCAGCTCCTCCAGGCATGCGCACCTTTCATCGCCCAAAACGCCCGATCCTGCCGGTCCCGGAATATTAATAGTATGGAAGCCTTCATCCAGGTCCCGAATTTCCGGTAAGTCGATTTTTTTAAATACAAGCTCGATTTATTATTGATATATACTTATTTCATCTCGGCTCGAACGGTTGTAATAGAAATAGAAAACGATAAATGAAATAGAAAACGAATTTCGTTTTGTACTGTTTCTGAAACAGAAGAAAAAACACTGAACAGAGTCGTTTGAAAATATATAAACAATATCTTTTTCAAAAACGCTTGCAATATTGTGACGAAAAAATTCATCACACGGTGAGAGAATTTTCAGTTCCGGTTACCGCTCAGTCCTTAACTATTTTCATTTTTTACCACAATCGAAAAATATTTAGTTCCAGGTACGAAATGAAAATTAGTTTTCTAGCTGTTACCGGAAAGTCTAGTATCCGTTACTATTCTTTTTCATTACGATCACTGTTGCTATATTTTCTTGTAACTGTTGCGAAAATTTAATGCTTGCGCAACAATAAATTGATGTTAAAGCTTAATTTAACTAAAAAAAAGTCGAGTAAACCGAAAAAACTGATTTTGCGTTGCAATTACCAAAAAAGGATTGACAACAGCCCAAAATGGCTGCATGTACCTCGTTTTTCGTAATCCCAACAATATTCAAACCTGTTTTACTGAATTTTTCTAGTTACTATAACAAATGAAATTTTTCTCAGTGCTTTCGCTCAATTTTTCCATATTGCTTGCTGTTGATTTTTTCACAGCAAGAAATTTTTATTCATCTCAGTTGATTCGAAATATTTTGAGATTATCTTGGGTGGTACAAAATTTGTCATCATTTGCGAACTTCGTTTAAAGTTACGCGCAATTCTCATACGATTGTTGTAAAATTAGCCAAAAACCTACGTGAAGCGCAGTTGGTGTCAAAATTGATCATAAGGATTTCGTAAAATGAAAGAAGTACTTTGTTACTTTTTTAAATATACAATAATTTGAATTCTATATTCGTACGACACGGAAAAACTTTATTCGAATATTTCACACCGATTTCCGAGTTCGGTTCACTCGCCATTGATGAACCTAAGATTTATAAAATTTTGGCAAAACTTCGTACAACCAAAACTGATAAATGGACATCTTTACTTCCTTATCACTTATTTTTTCGGAATATGACACCGTAATGGCGGCTAAACGATCGGGGAATCCCTGAGAGGAGGGCTTCAAATTATGTCTGGGCTTGTTTGTGCCTGCTCGCTACGAAGAGGGGCTACTTGATTAACCTCGTATACGGTTCGTAAATTTCGGTACTCGGCTGTAACTGAAATATATACGGCCAGCAAACCTCACCATCTAGAAAATTTTTCTACAACTCGAGTAGAACTTGATAAGTTTATCAGAACTTCAACTAAATTTGCCAAGATTTTCAGCAAATTGCACTCGATTTTAATTACACATTTCCGTGGATTTCAAAGTGCTCATAAATATAATGAATAGATTTTTTTGAATTTCAAGTAATTGAAAATTTGAAAATTTTTGAAATCATTATCACCGAAATGTGCAAATTGTGGCATGATTTTGCTCTTCGTTTCTATGATTCTCTCGCATGTCAAAGTTTTCAAAAAAAATATGGAAAAACTGTCACGTTGATTTGTAAAAATTTGTACAATTTTTTCCCTCGATTGCAAAGGCTCGTGAATTATGTCACGCATAACGAAACACGTTTCCCTCGATATTGCCAAATAACTTATACGAAAATATCGATGAAAATTCACGTGATTTTTCAAGATTTCAAAAATTGTGACAAGATTTTTGATCAGTTTATATCGAGGATCTCTTTTTGTTAAAGCTCGACGGATTATGGTGAAAAATAATTGTGAGAGATCGTGAGAAAAAAAAAAAAATATTATCCCGAGGTAGAACAACGTGTATAATATATTAATTTATGAACGCGGAAAGGGAAAAGTTTTCCGGATGCGGTATAGGGTCAAATTTTGCGAGTTTCTTCCTCCGGCTTCTTCTTGTTGCACACTTTTTCTGTATCATATTTTTTCAGGAAGCAGTTTAGCCTTTGAGGATGGGGAAAAGAAGCGCCCAACTTTTCTTTCACCCCGGTTTCGTCGAGCTTATACAGAGATGGGGGGGGGGGGGGGGCCGTATAACGGACTAGTAGATAAATTAATGATCCCTAGGTCCGAGCGAAGGGCACATAACTTTGGCACATAATAATATCCGCGAGGATCCGGACTGCCGTTTTTGGCCGGTAGAGAGAGTGAAAGAGGACGAAGGAAGGCGAACGAGTAGGAGGGGAATAGAAAAAGTTACACTTTGGTAAAAGTATAATAAACCGCGAGGGCAAACTCCGTCATAATTCTGCCGTTAGTCATTCGAAAACTATAAAGAAGAAGACGGAGAGACGGGAGAGGCCGCATTATATAGTCACTCGCGGATTTGACGGTCCCGGATCCGCGTACGTACGCAGCGATCCTTGGCAGATGGCGCAAAAACGGCAAAATACTTAATACATGCGAGGAAGAGGGAATCATGTTTTAGCTCCGGTGTATAGAGATGCCAATAAATATGTCCCGGCCGCCATGCAATATGTATAACAGCGTCTGCCAATCCGCGGATACTCTGGATCAACGCGAGTCGATCGGGGATAAAATCTGCCCTCGGAAGTTCGAGGTGACGGAAAAACAGTCCGACGAACGTATTTACCGAAAGCCAAATACCAAAACTCGTTTCTACAAATTGCCAATGAAAGAATGTGAATTTTGAAAAAAAAGTTATACGTTGAAGCGTAACGTTTTGGTATTGAAAAAATTCTTGTGCAAGTTGAGCAGAGTTTTTGTACTCCAGAACCTGGAAGCACTTTTCCGAAGACTCATTATCGATCACAGGTATCAGTGATTAGGCAAAGAAGCGAATCGAAAGATGTTTAACCTTTCCTGAATTTTGTGCGATGCAGAAATTACCATGTGATTGATAGATATTTTGCAATTAAAATTGTGTTGCGCGGTATATCGTGAAATGAACGGATGAAAATATCAAGTTGTGTGATTTGTAAGCCAAAGTAATTAGCGTCAATCTTATGTTAAACAACAGACGAAAACCGAAATTTAGCAGCAAAATCAAATCTTGTGCGATGTAAATATTTTCCTGAAAATTAATTTTTTTTATACGAAAATATTTAGTACATGTAAGATATCCTTCCAAATGATAATTACGTGTCCTGAAATTTCATCCAGGACATGTGAATTATGGATTGAAAAACTTGCGCCAGAGCGAAAAATCTTGTGCGACGCGCACAATATAATTCACAAAAAAAGTTTCGCCAAATTTCGCCTCGCCAATAAGTTTTCGTTCCATTGGTTTTTGACTCTGGTGGCGATGGTCGCCACTTCTTGATCCAAAAAACTGGTATCAACGGGTCAATTTCATTGCACAATGTGATCTAGGATTAATCGTCACAACGATTTTTTAACAACAACGCAATCGATTGCACGTATACGATTACCTCGACGACTCACAATCTTGGAAGTTTTCTGTTTCTTTTGTAAACGAAGCGGAAGTGAGAATCGGTGAACACTTTGCGACTGCCGAATTTTTCCCAGTTCAAAATTTCGAGGTCGAGATATTTGAACGACGAAGCCGAGGCAACGGCTATTTGACCCAACGTCCGAGGGAAAGGTGGAAATATCGCATGCCTCCGAACTATAAATATAGACAGCATCGGAGAGAATATTCGCGAGTTGAGAATCGCGCTTTAGTTGGACGCGCTGCGGGGTGGTCGCCGATCGCGACGGATAGTCGGCCCGACACCGAAGCAAAACATTGATCGGTATAACGTATTAACGATCCCATCAATAAAGCACAAAGACCGCGGAATCGCGTCCGGGGAGCCGCGAATACGAGGACACATAAGGATGCGGTTGACGACGAGACTGAGATACCGCCTTCGGGCGAACTCGAGCTGCAAGAAAATTACCAATTTGTTGGATTGTTGGATCCATAATTTACCTTAATTGAACGAAGAAGAAGTTGAAAAAAAAAAACAAAAAAAAAACACCGACCGTTTTCGAATATATCATCGACCGAAAGACACGTTTGGATTTTCTATTCCTTTTCCTTTTTTACGCATACGTACTGCCTTATAAATTTATCACGTTGACAAGAATGTTTCGACGCAAAAGAATTTTACTCGATTTCATTCGTTTCGTAAATTTATTTATTTGTGTATTACGCCTGATTTTGGATTAACCGGTTCATAGATTCCAATAAAATTTGTGTTAAAAATCAAATGATCGATGCAGGTGTTTAGAAACAAACTTCACTCTGTATAACACTTCCGGTTACTCATTACGTATACTTTCAAATGATGTTTATACTTGTGCGCTTAATTCCGGTCAAACAAGTTGATCGATTTGAACGAAATTTTAGCGAAAGGTCAAATGTTTGGTAAAGATGTACCACCGGCATTGTCGATCATGCGGGACTTTCGGTTGTCAAATGAGAAATGAATGTGCTTTTAAAAAATTTTAACAATGCTAGGATTCTCGACAAGTGTTTGCTGTGTAAAAATTATTTAAAGGATTTTTCACTCAAATTTCTCATTTCCACAATTCTTGAACCTTTGTAATTACTCGCAATCGAAACATTTCTTACAGTTGTGTTACACTTTGGAAAATTGAACAACAACGCTAATAAACGTCGATGTTTTCGTTCCTGGAAATTTTTTCACTCCCCGCGGTACAATTTCCCTTTTCCTCACTTCACTTTGTTTGGTTTTCTTTGATCCCCGCGATCACGGAAGATATTCTGGATCTGTTTTAATCCGCGTGATATAAACTCGGGGTTTTTACGATTCGACTAGAGAATATGGAGGCGAGTTGTTTCCTTCGCGTGTATTTGGTCTTGCTTACAATTTGCTTTAAAAACTCAACTGCTATGCCAGTGACGCAAGACAGAGACCAGAAACGGCACTTGATTTTATTCCCACCGATGCGGACCACATCATCAAATCGACCCTCACTTGTTGGGAAAATAAACAGTCTCTGGAGATATTCCGAGATGCGCACCGTGGGTTTGGTGAATCAGAGTGGCTAGAATAAAATGGAATAAAAGAAAAATAAACACTCTTCTCCCTGTATCGTGAGAATTCTATAATTACACAGAAATTCGCACTGATTGGACAACTTTACGAAACATTACGGAACGACTACTCTCGGAAATATTTTGCGTTGATGGAAAAAAATAATTTCGTACATGGAAACTACGAAAATTATGGATCGGGATCGAAAGCCGGATCTCCACGCGATAGAATTAATTAAGGATTACAGTGTCGGGTGTTCTAAGATGCTAAAGTATTGCTGAGAGAATTTTATAACGCAGAAGGGCGAAAGTGTCGGAAACCAGAAAATAGAATCATGTAAATTTCTGAATTTAGCTATCTTTCTACCTTTAGACTGTCGATTCTACATTTTTCACCCAGAATTCATTAATATTTCTATATTTACTCCGACAACTCTACGCCTGGCTCTTCTATTTTTTCACCTGCAGTTTTTATTCTTCGATATTTTCACATTTCTTCCAAAGATTCTGTATTTCGTCCCGCCATATTTCAACTACAAATTCAGCATCATTCCATAATTCTACATTTATTCTGACGATTCTACATTTCGATTCTTCTGTTTTATCTGTGTATTTAATTTTTTGCTGACTCTCTTCATTCTTCAAAAATTCTACATTTTTTCTGAAGATTCTACATATTGATCTTCTACACCTCTTTACCTTCCGAATTTCCACGTTCGAGAATCATACGATGCCCAAGTTTCCGCGGTTTTTTCAGATCCGGTATCATGACCCAATAATTGTGCGACCGTTCTACTTGTCAGCCCCCATCCAATAATCCCGCTATTTTCATTTTTTACCACGATCAAAAAATATAGTTCTAGGTAGAAAATGGTAACTAGTTTTGTAGCCGTTACCATAAAGTCTAGTATCCGTTACTATTCTTTCGCATTACGATCACTGTTACTATACTTTCTTGTAACCGTTGCGAAAATTTAATGCTCGTGAAACAATAAATTGATGTTAAGGCCTTATCTAACTAAAAAAGTAGAGTAAATCGAACAAACCAATTTTGCGCTGCAATTAACAAAAAAGGATCGGCAATAGCGCAAAATGTTTTCGCGTACCTCGTTTTTCGTAATTCCAACAATATTCAAACAATTCTTTAAACGATACCGGTTTTACCGAATTTTTCTAGTTACTGTAACAAATTGCATTTTTCTCAGTGTACGATTTAGCTTTTCCCACAAAAGCTCAGAATCCGAGGCACGCGCCCCATGAATATTCCCGATCACCATCAATGGCACCGTCAATAAGGCATATTTCCGGGTTGCATAATCATAAAACACCGCACTCGCTCCCTGCGATTCGGCGTCATGCGGACATCCGGCTTCTGATACTTACGTACGAGATAGGTGAGAGATACGAGAGGCGGAGGAGAGTCGCGGAAATCCCGGAGAAGCTT
Organism: Neodiprion fabricii; assembly: GCF_021155785.1. Lineage (NCBI taxonomy): Eukaryota > Metazoa > Arthropoda > Insecta > Hymenoptera > Diprionidae > Neodiprion > Neodiprion fabricii. The sequence goes on from NC_060243.1 coordinate 19,699,142, forward strand.
CTCTCTATTTCTCCTTCCCGTCCCGCTCCTCCTCCTCCTCCTCATCCTTCTCCTCACCGTTTCCGCGGCTACGGGGCAATGATTTACAATGGGACCCCTTCAGCGCGAGGGGCGCTCTCCTCTTTGTACTTGGTGTGAATTGAGCGCGTTACTTCTCTCCTATAGGGCATGGGGCGAAGGGGCGAGAGGGCGGAAAGCGGGATTACAGCTGTGATTGTTTGGGTTATTTATGATTACGCCTATACAGAGATAGTTGCGATTTTATTCAACCAGCGAACCCGCGAGACGCGCCCTAAGCACAAAAAAAATTAATTTGCCACCACACTTTTATTTATCGAACAAATGTTTCGATTAATTTGAAATTCCCAGTTCTTCCTCAGGATGCGTTTTATTCTTTTGTTGGATATCTGAAATTGCATGACAGCAAATTTTCCAGTAAATAAACCGCGAAGACTAAGTAGCAAACTGTAAAACCTCATTACTTATCATTCAGCAAATCGTTGCTCTGCAATTTTCAACGTTTATGATTGTAAAACACTTGGAACAAAGTTCTGATTTTGCAATTTCAAAAACCATGAACGTTGAAGAATTTTGGGGATCTGAACTGAGATTGATAGCATTTCGGATTCGATTATCTTATCGTGACGTCTTTGTATAATATCTTCCCAATGTCACTATACGATATGTATTTGTCTCGCATCTCTTTTTCAACCATTTCTCACCTTTTTCTTGCCGGTCAGCCTACCAATTATTTGGCGGGATAGATGTTGAATGGATCGTCGACGTAGGATCTGCGAATCAGTGCTAACAAACAGGAGCGAATGAAGCAGGACGAAGAGTTGTAAAATTGATAATTAATTAACAATAATAGATGCTTTATTTCGGAAAGATATACGAATTGTATCGCGAGAGAACGGAACGCGACAACTGATAGGTTTGACACAATCGAGATAATACATAGACGATATGCATGAAATATACAGCTGATCTGTTTCCAAGTAGTGAGTGAAATGAGAAGGTAACGATTGCGAGACGATACTTTGACTTGAATCATTCGTTCTGTTTTTTTTTTTTTTTCTCTTTGCTTCTCTTTTCACGTTTTTCACTTACCTACCTAGACGATTTTGAACAAAGTGGTTGTTGAAAAATCAAAAAACTTGTAGTAGCTATAAAGAATACCATGAGTTTTGGGCATAGGTAGACGCTGATTCAAAATGACACGCGACAACGCGTGAATACGTGAATGCGTGGTGCGTGCGTTTCGTCGTATAACATTGTATACATTGTGCGTACAACATACGCACATCCCCGCATACGCACAAACGTACATTATACGTATGCGCGTATGTTGATGCAGGGAGTACGGGGTTCGAAATGACTTGTCACCAGCAGCACTTGGGCGTAGTTTATACCCACTATATATATATACACCATACATACATATATATAACCGCGAAGCTAGCTTCTGTGTGCTTCCGCGGGCTCGGCGAAGACGGCGGTGACGCACTCGCTGGTTCATCGCGCAGTGCATGACGGTACGGAAAATAATAAACTACAGTCTATAAACCGTCGCGTGACTGTCTTCGAGGTTCCAACGCCGGGAAGATGTGGGGAAAAAAGTTGGAAAAAGAAGAGGAGTAAACGATCGAGAAGAGGACAGGGAAAGTCAACAAAAGAAATGCATCGAGGTAACGAAAGGAGAAATTGATTAGCGAGAAGATACGGAAAATCCGCTGTAAGCGAAAAAGTAATATTGATCAATACCGTTTGTTAATTTTCCGTGAACGGAAACTTTGAAACGTTGTGACCAACCGTCGTATTGAAATTTGAAGAAACAGTGTTGTTTTAAGTGAGTTAAAGACACGAGTGTATGAAACAAGATACGTGTCGCAGAAGGGACAGAAAGTATCTGTATACCAAAGGACAGACGGAGAACGGTGGAGAGGAACGGAGACAATGCTGTTGTGTACAGGGAGGATCGATTCTCCTCGGTGAAGAGAAGAGAGAGAGAGAGAGAGAGACGACCTCACAGTCGGTCCGAAAACGGGACAAAGGTGGACGAGGAAGAAGAGAGAGAGGGTGAGAGAAAAAGAAAAGAGAATAGAGTAGAATTTAGAACAATTTTTGTTATACCAGGGCAGTGCACCTAGAAGTATAAAGCAATGAAGCCAAGAACAGAGGAGGCACAATATCTTAAGATCAACTTAAATCTACGTTACAAGCCAAGTAAGTAACAGCGAGATAACTATATTATGATAGTAGGTGCAGGATCGTAAAGCAATAAAAAGACTGGTTTGTAAGAAGAAAACAATAAAATAGTTACACCAGTAAGTGGTAAAGGAACACAGCTCCAAGTTTAAACTAGGATAGGACTAATACCGACATGACTGCTATTATGTGCTACTGAGCCCGAAGAATGTGGTCGAAAAGAGATCTCTTAAAGGGCGCAATGGTCCGAGCCTCACTATTGGCGGGGGAAGGGAGATAGAGAGAGAGAGAATAGAAAAGAATAGACCGTTTATTATTATACTAGGGTTGGGACCCGCAAGTATAAAGAGAGCAGGTACGTACAATAAACCGAAAAGACTTAACAAGGAAGAAAGTAAGCGTGTAGAAACATTGGTGTCTTAAACAACTAATTAATGAAAGAAAACGTGAGCATAGCGAGCAGAGAAGTGAGAAGAGGGAGCGATAAAAAATATAAATAAATAGAAAGTAGAGGTAAAATTAAAGATAGAGATAGATAAAAGTAGATGGTCAAATAAAATAAAATTAAATAAAATGTGTAGATAAAAGTAGAAAAGCTCAAATAAAATATAAGGTGTAAATAAAATATGAAATGCAAGGCAACGAAATGAAATGACAAACAACAATTAATGGTGGAGAGCGTGAACTGTGCGAGCAAAGAGGTGAGAAGATAGAGGTAGAGAGAGATAGAGAGACAGAGAGAGAGACAGAGAGAGAGAGAGAGAGATGGCACATCGTTGTCGAATTGCTTGCCCTCCTCGCGTTCACCGCCCGGGAAACAACGAACCTCCCAGGCGTACTGTAATTAATCACTTTTTGTTGCGCGCGAGCCCGAGAGAACAGACTACCGCCGCCCCCGCTCAACCTCGTCCGCCTCTTCGACCCTTACAGGACTGCATTAGGCATTATACGCGAAGGTAAAGGGAGTAGCGAAGGACAAACTGTAACCGTGATAATGTTCCATTATTCAAACGGAAACTGCGCGTATCGATATCGTTTACGCGTACACCTAACCTATACATTCTAACCCATAACCTCAAATACCATAGAACTGTCCTGCAGTCTGTATTGTATGCTAGGTTTTTTGTGTTTCCAATATGATTAATCTACTTCGAGATGATTTTAAATCAGCCGGTTGATGGAGAATTATGAAAAACTGTTTAAAAGTATTATCATATCGTTTGGATTTTCGTGTATTTTAGTCAATCTTCAAATGTTTGTAGTCTACGGTTTAAATTAATGAAGCAAATTTATACGTAATTGCATGATTCTGTGCATGTACCTGCGTGAATTTACCGATCGATCGTTTGTATATCGAGTACGAAATCGAAAGGCTATGTCCGCCATATTTTAACTGATACTGAATAAAGTAAATCAGATTTATTGTATTTCAAAATAATCGGCATCTCGATTTCAAACATGACTGAAATATTACAGATCGAACATCGTGGAAAATCGGTATTTATTTCGATAGGATTTTTTGAAAATCGGTTGCTCTAGGACTGCGTTCGGTAGACAAATTGACTCGAGTAAGTAACAAAATATAATCGGACACGTAATGTAATCATTCCTCCTGAATTCCAGACAAATCGTTGCGGAGATTTTGATAAATATCCTATATGACATTTTTACCAAATCGAAGTCAAGAGTCTAAAGAAGATTTGCACAGCTAATATCGTCATAAATTAAAAATCGTAGTGCAAACGATCTGTTAACAAATCTTTGAACGTGTATTCTTAAAATCGAAAAAACTTGACGAGAAATCGGTAAATTCAGCATGAAAATTTATGCGAAAATCGATTTATAATGACAATTTTTGGCAAACTAATTTCATATTCGAGGGTCGAAATTTGATATCCGAGGGTTCGGAGCAGACGTCCGAGTCTGTTGGAGGACAGGGTCACCAGCGAGGTCACCACGGGGCTGTTAAGGTTCGAACTCTCGAAGGGATCGCAGCTAATGGTATGCATGCGCATGGTAATAAAGCCAGAGCTGACAGAGAGAAATTAAAAAATGGTCTATCTAAGCCTCCCGAGCTGAGTCGACTCGAACCGGGCAAACTGGGCGAGCCCAACCACCGAAACGACTTTACGGGAATTACGTCCGAGAAATTGGCGAAATATAGAGCCACGAAATGCGATGTGCCCATCCGTCATGTCACCCTTTTCACCCTCCACCTCCAAATCGTGACACGTACAGATATGATAAACACCTTTCTCGACAAACTTGCTTTGGCCTTTGCCACACTAAAAAAAAAGCACCAAGTCACTACTTTGACAGTTTTTAATCAATGCCGGATCATCGGTGTTCCAATCCCCAACCATTTTTTGGTGTCATCATTCAATCCCCGCTAAGTCGAACATTGAGATAATCGCAATTTGTCACAGGAATAAAGGCAGCGATTGTTACTGAACATTACAGTATAAACATCCCGCAAGGTTTATAGGTTCCGAAGTCAATGAGCCTAGAAAGTTCGAAATCTATCGGAGTAAAAATGTTTTTAGTTGCAAGTGCTTGAAAAGATTGAGCGTGAAATCGAACCTGCGATTCAAATGATTTTTATAGATTTCGCATAAAAAAAGCGGCCTCAGTGATGAGGAAAATCGTTGTTCTACTGAACACAATGATTCGTAAAGTTCTTGGATCATTTTCGCAGTTGGCAAGTCTTACTTAAGGTACAGACTCCTGCAGCACAACGATATAACAAAATGTACACACGATGTCCAAGTTCGTATGTGAAAGACATTATAGCAGCCACTTGCAGTATCTTTAAGAACGGCGGACGATCGGATGAAGAAATTCTTGAAGAAGAGCCCGGTTGTGGGATGAGAATAATATAATACACACATCAAGCGTAATAAGTTTTTTCTAAAGAGATGAGCATACTGGTCAGGGTTTGATTGGAGAAGTGAGAGACGGCGCTGCATACGATTACCCGGATTTGAGCCCACCTGTTCAACAGATCGTCGACAAGGCCGAGGAGGAGAAAGGTGAGGCAGAGGGGTTCCGTGTTGCGAATCTGTTAAATATGTGGGACGGCCTCTGATGGCTAGATGGGATCCGTCTTCAGAGTCCAGACTACTTTGACGTCCTGCACCGGTCACGAAGGATGGATAATGGCGTGGCACCAGAGGGACTAATCGCCGGGTCCTGTGAATGTGTCGTTGTCGCGCTTCGAATGCTGCTTCTTTGCCGCGGTGCGGGTCGATTAATCCGAATTTTGAGTAACAGAGCAAATTAGTTACCCAATATCAGCAAACAGTTGGCCCTTTTGTCCGGAGACTTTCGGAGGCCCGAGCGAAACTCATTAGGAGGAGAAGATGTGGCCGGGTGAGACCAGCGGGATCGTCTTTCAGGCCTGTAAACAAAACGCGATTTGGCAGACAGGCTGGAGCCGTCCGAGCCGCAAATTCTTGGAAAAGTTCCACGGCTCGGTTTAGTGTCTCACACAGTCACACGCATACCAACGCACTTCCAGCTTCGTCTACCTGGACAGGTGCAGCACACCCTAACCGCACCCTGCTGCAGACGAATAGATACCCCTGACGCATGAAATATGGCATTTCTAAAATCTTATATTAATGGTGTAACGTTGTCGGGCTCGAGGAATCTCTGTAAGCAACGTAGTACCTTATGTGAAACAGGCCATGCACGTGGTCGACACGAATCGATAATCGAAAAAAAAGAAGAAGAAGAAGAAGATGAAGACAACCAAAAGAACGAGAGACGGAAAATCGTACTCGAAGAATTCATCTACTTTTAGAAACACAGTTCAAAGTGAAGACCATCCTGATAACCAGTATGAGACGAAAAGCTGATTTCAATCTTGAAATCGTTGAAACCACCAAGTGCTCTCGATCAAACTGTTCCAGGGTATGGTTACCGGTTCGATTCGCATGTTGCGGCACCAAGTGTTGTGAAAAAGAATTGCGAAGGGAAGAGGATTCGGTCTTGCCAGTGGGGTGCGGCCTGAGACTCGTGAGTTTATAAGTTGTGGGCTGGAGTGAAAAATATCTTACAGTCAAATGATAAATAGTCAGAAACTCATAAACGAGGGAATGATACACTCCGATGGTCATTGTCCCACTCGGCGGTTCCCATTGTCGGCTCACAACCGACCTTCTCTCTGAAGTGTGCGGTGAAATCAGTGTGGAATCAAGCGAAACGGGTGAAACCAACCCCCAACCTCACACCTCACAGGTCCTCAAAAAGAAACGCCTCCGATCACCTTTCTCTTGTTATTCTTCAAAGTTGCGCATTCGATTCTGTAAATCGGATCGAAAAAAGACCGGCGGATTTTGAAACATCATGGGATTTTATCAGAGACTTCGTTATTCAACATCATAAATTTTTCACTGCCTCAAAGAGCTTGCAGAAATCATCGCAACTTTGACGAATTATAGGTGACTGCATGCAGAGTTTCAAAGTGACTTCAGGGACAAAAAAAATTATAGAGTCGAGAATTTACAAAAAAAAGCGCAAAGGATTTAATGACACTTCATATATTCTATGGATATTCATGAGCAATGAATAATAGAAGCATTCACGCGATCTTGGAATTTCACGAATTTTCGTTACAATTTATAAAACTTTTTTCGTTCTTGTGCATGCAACTTCGAATCTTCTACCTAGATTCCAAATCTTCTTTGGATCGATGAATACTTAAATCATCGATCTTCTGAAGCGTGAAGCGAAGGTAAATGTTCTGACTAAGCTACACTACGAGTTGTGTGATTTTGATAAGCACTTTGATGTTTGTGGCCTCTATTTTATTGGCGTTCAAGTTGATTCATGATTTCCATCCAGATTCGTCGATGTCCCGGTCTTCCGTGTCCTGAATGCATCAAGATCGAATGCGTTTAGTGCGTGGGCGCGAAGGTGTATCGATTGCCCCGCCTCCCGCTGCGTAGCCATGACGACACCCCCGACCCTCGTACTATCTAACCCCTAACCCCGTAGCTTTCTCCCTGCGTGATCCTGCAGGAAAATCCAGGCCACCTTACATCGGCCTGCCACCGGCTGTCCTCGCTCCGAACAAGGCCGAGGTGACAGACACCAGATACAAAGCGTCTCCACACGTGACGCGCCCCTGCCCTTTCACATCGGCCCGAATCCGCTTGCTGAATCCAAATTGGAAATTGGGCTGACTTGGCGCCGACGATTTCTGGTCGTGTGGATCATCTCGATTTGAAACTTTCAAATTGCACGGACCCAATCAGAATTTAAGATCTATTCCCATTTGATTGTAAGATCACATTTTTAATGGGAATGAAAATGGACTGTCATTCCACGCCATGACCATCGATGTGAATCGTGATCTAGTAACTACCGGAGGATCAAGTGCTTTCTTCAACCTTTCATAGCGTAGATCAAAATTCAACGTACTGTAGACTTGTTCTCTTCACTTCGAGGAGTTCCGAGTTATTGCAGCTTGTGCTCTTTTCAACCAAGAACTTCGCAAATCCTTGACTGATATCGTCAGCAGTTTTTAATTCCTTGATGGCAATGTAGCTTGAAAATTATTTCCTGGTCTGACCCTTAATAGCAGAATTTTCCACTGTCGATGCGCAAGATTAATCAGCTATGAAACATTGAGATGATATTGCAACACTGTGTTCGGATCACTTCGATCAAACGTTTGAACCGTTTTGTCACGTTGTTCTTCCAGTAAACGATACTTTAGTTGAAATTTAGGAGATTGAAATGATGCATTCCATCCATATGGATTCGTCGTAACTCTTGCGAAGTCCGAATATGGCAAATTCACTGTTCATCCATGATGGAGCAGAGCAGAAAGATTAAGAAGGTATGATAAAAATGATCCTTGATAATTGAAGATTGGAATGAGTTTGAAAAACATCGTCTCGAGCGCAAAATGAGTCGATGAATGACGCTATATTTTCCTCGCTGAAAATTTTCCGTATGCTACGGTGTAAGGAAAGATAATAGTATAGGTTTCCGACAAGGGAGCGTGTAATTCGTGGTCTAGTGAATCTCTTGTTTCTATCTTTTCATTCCTCCTCCCCTCCTTCGATCGTCCCATACATTTTTCTGAAAATTCCGGGAAAACCAAGCTCCGCGCAGAAGTGAAACTTTGGCCAGAGTACGAGGAGGAGCGCAGGTCGGAACTCGGGACCGAGTCTCACGACTAGCCGAGGTCCAGAGTCTAGCTTGGGCCTGCAACTGCGGGCCCCGGACCCCCACAACACAATACATCTCATTATGTTATCCGCGCATCTCCTCACACGACCATTTATCATCCTTCGCCCATTCCCGGTCCTCCTACGTACCCAGATCATCTTTGTCTCCCTGACACGTCAAGACCACGCTGAAACACCGGGCACCTAACCTGCGTCTCTCTTCGTCCCTTTCTCCCACTCTTTCTTCCGCACACGCTGTTTTCTCTCTCCGAAGCTTTTACAGACTCCGAGAAATAATTTCGATCGTGTGAACGATAGCAGGAAATAGGTACTATCACACGCCAAGACTCCCATAACAAAGTAAAAAACGTGCAGGCTCAACTCTCTGGTAAGTTCCGGGTCAATTTTTTGCTAATTATTCGGTAGACATGCTATTACATTTTTCCTGCAGGACCGACGGACTTGTATTGATTTGTTCATGATGGTATAATATTACAAATCTGAGATACAAAATAGAGAGAGGAATCACGGATATTATAATTGGACTTATACCGATCGTTACCGATTTTTTCTCCGTTCTTTGTTTTTCTTTCTTGTTAATTTCTTCTTTTTTTTTTCTTTTTGTTTACGGGATCCAATAAATTAGTGAAAGACGTTCATCAATTTCATGTGATGGTCCCTCGTTCCCCTGCACCTTCCTTTATCCGTATTGAACGAGCGAAGTGGGATCTGGTTATCCTTTTTGAAACCTGCACTGCAGTGTGCGGGTCTAAAACACTGAGCGTCCATCACGAGCGTCGAACCTGGCTATACGAGCGAGCGGGGCTTGATGGATGATTTTTCGTAGCAGCCCAAAACCCAGAGCTCTCTCTCTCTCTCTCTCTCTTCGCATCTCTCTCTCTTTTTCTCCATAGCAGCGTAGAGACGGCTTGAAGGTCCTCCAGCTCCAGCTCCAGCTCCAGCTCTGTCCATCGCAATCCACTATAACCAGACAGACGCCTGTCGAGAAATCCTGCATAAAAATTTGTGAGTTCAACCTCACGCCACCATCATCATCTTCCCGAGAGTTGCTCGAGCATAAACCTCGCTTTTATATCCCTGCATCGTATTATAATAACTGCCTAGCAGCTAGTAGCTCGGTTACTGCTTTTCAAAAGTCTTCTTTTTTGCTTCGGCTTTGTAGAGTCGAGTCGATATATTCGAGAAATTATTTGCCTAGCTGAACTTCGCACAATTCCCCGTGAGATCAGCGAATAACTCTCGACCTTGGAATGTAAAATGACTTCCAAAATATTAAATTTAGAAGTCTACTTTAACATTCTTCTGTACTATCTTAAAAAATCGGCAGTCTGATGGGATCAATCATTGAAACGTCGCTGCAAAATGATAATAAACTTCGTTGAGAAATCGATGCCCATTTCGAATAATTATCTGTGAATCACTTGCAAAGAAAAATAACCGTACGTTGCAAGTAATTAAAGTGAAATTGCTGGAAACCAATAGCAAATTGTTAAAAACTGATCAATATTGCTGATGGATTTGTTAGAACTTTACTAAAGTCATTGAAATCCGATAAAAAAAAGTTAGATAATCAATTTCAAAGTAAGCGGTGATGAAACGAAATTTTCTGCACATGATCGAGGTTACAATTACTGAAAACCGGCAACGAATCGGTGAGCTCAGGTATTGCTAAATAATCTTAGTAAACTGCTAGTATAAGAGAACGGAATCAGAGCATTTCATTCCTCAGAAATAAGAAATAGAAGAATCTATATGCTGCGAAAGAAAATCATCATAGTTGCTAGAAGATCGATATTCAATATACGATTGATTTGGGCGTTTAAAAAATCGTGTAAATATTCTACGATCACCGAAATCGACAACACTAACAAAAGCCGATACCAGATGTGATGTTCAAAAGCGGATGTTGGAGTAATAACAATTTTGAAATCGTTAGTTTGAGGCTTTTAGTGGTGAGTAGGGATCTAATAATGGTAGCAGGCCTTAGCCTCAATTCTTGTGAGTATGAAGTGTGTGCATAGAATCGGGCGAGCCTGCGTTAACGAGGCGAAACTCTATTTTAAAAATAGGGCTGATCCCGGGTAAGGATAAACGAAATTGGCCATAATCCGTGAAAGGGTTTTCGTTCTATGGTGTGAAATTGTCGATAGGATTAAATTGGCCCGAACCCAGTACAACGCGCTCTATGCCCTCGTCATGTTTCATTTCCAATCGCCTTAATGTCTGATTTTGGATACTTCACGGAAAAACGTGCCGTGATTTTCACTGATGAGCCATATTTCATGGTCGAATAACCAAGATTTGAAATATCCCTTCAATATTTCATTTTATTTATTATTTCAAGTAGATTATTCTTATGGAATATGGTGGACCCATTGACTGGACTATTTCTGGACTATTTCTACCATATTTCTGAGTGGAATATTCCTAAACCGTGAGAGTATTCCGACCATATTTACATTATTTGAAATAAAATATTTCTGGAATACATACGTGAAGCTTTGATTTGGAATAATTCTTTCACGTTTCCAAATGCTGAAGATGTAAAACATTCTTAGAACAATACTTGAAGAATAGATCTACAATATTCCGGCCGTACTTGAAATAGGTAAATGATGCAATTCTTGCAGTGATATTGAAGTGTAGATCTGGAATATTTCTTTCAGTTTCCAAAACTTCGAATAGAGCATTCTTAAAACACAAAACCACTGCTGTGATATAAGCCTCTCATACTCCAAATCAGCAGGTGGAATGTTCGTAAGATTATGTGAAAATCTTGATCGAGAATGTTCCATTCATAATGGCTGCTATAACAAAATATCTGGTTAACGCGTTGAAAGAATCGATTTCAAATATCCCTACCAGAGTCCAAATTTCAAATGGAATATTTTAAGACAGTGTAAAGAGCATTGGTCTGGGACTTGCCGCGGGTATAAATAAAAAATTCCTGTCATCGAACATTCCCGCACCATTCCCAATATATTCTGCGCTACTCGGGTGAAGATACATTCCGTAATTGCCGTATTATGATAAATGCATCGCATGGCGTGAACGGTGAACGGCATGGCGTGGAGAAGGGGTGGTGTAAATAACGCGACGTGCAGCAACAGCTGTCCGCTGGTAGTCTAGTAGCTAGTCTGAGGGCTCGCTGCTCGCTCTGGAGGCTTCGCTCTTTGCCCTTTACCCTCGGAATTGAAATATACGTGGGATACGGTGGCTCGTGTGCCTCGCGTGGTGCCGAAGAGCCACACCTATATCAGCCTACCTCACCGAGGCATTCGTCTCTCATCCCATTGGTCGACGGGAGCAAGCCGCCATTGTTTCATTCACGCCTGTCCTTCGTTCTATGGGCCTTTCTCGTTTTAACACCTTCCGCCCCGCTCGGACACTCGCCTACACGTAGAAACCCGTCTACAGTTCTTCTTGCCGCTGCACTTGGTCAATGACTATACGGGATCTTTCGACACGTCTGTCCGTATCCTTCACTCGTTTCATCGCTTAGCACTGAGTGCATTGCAATGATTCTCTTCCTAGTTGTCTGTACTTGGATATCAGTTTTTCGTGAAAATGAGCATCGACGGTTTGATATTTTTTTTCGATAAAGACTCAGTCGCGTTCGTGTTTCTTGGAAGTATTTAAACACCCTTTTAACCCCTTCAAAAATTTTACCAAAACAGAAAAAATCGTAAATCAAAATTTATATTCCGAATCGAATTATTCGCAGTACATGAACAGATCATTCGTTACAGGATTTAGCCAAAACCAATACTGTGGCTTCGTTGATCTGACAAAATTTTCGCGCTCAAATTGATTGGGAAAATTGACGCTGGGAGTGTTCCCATCAATAACGGAATTCGTTACCCTCGATGTATACCGAACATGATAAAAGTCCTGAGACAGCTTCAGTGACAAGGTGGATTAGTCTCATTAGTTATCCATTATACTCAAGCTGGTTCGATCCATTGTTAGCCACGGATGAATGAATCGTTTTCTCGATCTTTTTTTCCCAAATTGAAAATTACTCGAGACGTTTGACAAACAGTGTGTCAGTTATTCGAGCTCCGAAAGTGTTGGCATGTATTAAGCGATGCTCATTATTTACTTTCGATTCTTCACAGGAGCTCGAGCAGCACCAGAAGCGGCTGGCTATACATCAATCCATCCCCTGGTACTCACTGTTGTTTATGAATTTGTACGAAGTCGGTTGTTTTTTCTTGTTCAAATAATGTGGATAAAAGAAAAATCAGAGGCGGCAAAGAGCAAACGAGTATCGAACAGGACTCGAAGAAACGGTCCAAAGATCTCGGAGAGACGGATCCCGGCTCCTTTACCCTAATCCTGGAAAGCTAAGCCGGGTATAGATCCTTCCAAGATCTGTTAGTAAGCCGCCCGGACAAACAACGAAGTCAAGCCGAAACCACTCGCCCGTTAAAGAGAGGAACACAAAGAGGCAACAATGCCCAGCTGGCACGTAAAACATAGAGATCCTGTGAAGATAGACGTTGTATCCGCTACTATGGTAGGTACGTGCAGGGGTGGTCCTCCATGGAAAACACGATGAGTGGCTCTGAACTTCGTAAACACGTGTCCATTTCTTGTTACATAAAACAGTTCCTTGTTCTCGGAGTTGTCATTCAAAGGAGCCTATATGCTTCGATCGCATCCAGGGAACGTGAATTACTACACAGTGTCTTTTGTCCCCAGCTTCATCAGCTCTCATCACGATCAAGCATGAGTTCCCGATGATCTTGTCCAACATTCTGCGTGTCATGGATCAAATCACAGATTGGCTTGTACTCCAGCTTTATTTAACAAAGCTCAAGGGTGAAGTGGACGTTTCAGGAACACCTCTTGGCCTTCGAAACTGGTAAACAAATTCCAAGTGAAGAGAGATATAGTTGTTTGGTTAGGGATTGAAATAGGTGTAGGTATAAGATGTATTCACAGGCCGGACCTACAACTCTTGCTCATCGATCTGTGAAAGCTCTGAATATCATGCCTGGGGTATAATCCAAATTCGTAGTCGAAGGCTTATTCGTGCGAAAAGATAATCTGCTTATAGTAGGTGGTAAGATACTCGAGAAGATTCGATGCACCTCTGAATGTAGCCGAAGGAGCTCAGTGAAACTGAGCGAAAGATGGTCACCAATATTCACCATAAATCAAATTCTGAAATGTGTAAGGAAAGCAATTTCGAGTTTGAACACTGTGAGCGATCGTCCGTTGTTTCCTGGAACAAGCTCACCTGTCTTCAACCGAACAATAACCAGCCCCAATGACCCTCGAGGATGACTGAGGGGATGACGGGGATCCAGAGAACGGATTCTGGATTTCTAGTCCTGGACCCGGTCCTGGTCCTTCTGCTCTCGGCTGTAATTTGGTCCTTATAGAGGGACCTCTAGAGCTCCGCCCACGCATACATCACCCTCGAGAGGACGAGAGATCGCGCGCGACGATACCGCTTGTCACTTTGTCGGTCCCGAGACGCTATATATGCGAGAAAACAACGATTCCCGGGTCAAGAACAAATATAAAGGCGGTCCTCTTTCTTCTCTCTTTCCATCTCCTCGACTCTATTTTTCTATCCCCTTCTCTTGGTCCCTCTGGTTCTTTTTACGCATCATCCTGTACGAGTTTCGCTTCTTTCTCTTATTATGGAAATTCATTGATTATTAAACTGATTTTTGATACTCTTTAATTTTTACATCAATTTTTCAATTGCTGTGATACATTAACAACATTGTGTGTGTAAACAGAAACTCGTCACATAGGTGAATGCCACTGCACCAGAATCACCTGGCGTTACAGGATAACTTCGTTCGCTGGAACGTTAGTGACAATGACCGAAAGGATACTGAAGTAAATGTTGGATAGGCATGATAGAAAGAAAACAAGATTGAAAAAAAAAATGGAAGAGTCAAGAGAGAAGAAGAAAATAAAACGAAAGAACGTGGATTGGGTCAAGGAGGCAGAGGAGAAAGAGGAGGAGGTAGTCCTGACGGTTTTGACGCACGGTGTTTTTGAGAGTGGGCATCAACCTGTCAGGAGACAGCGGCTGCGGGGTGTGAGGATTCATCGGAGTTTGTGGGTACCCACGTATAACTTGGGTATATTATATGGTGTCCATACGGAGTGTGTTGCTAAGTGTTCGTGTACCTGGTGACCCTCTTCAAATCGCGCCACCACCACGCCTAGTTAGCCTGCATTGTGCGAGCTCGAGTTTATGAACTGGAAACGAAAATGGAAAGGCTGGCGCCCGCCGTATATACGTGACAACTTGATCGTTACAACGCTCAACGTGTAGAAGACGCACCAAACCCCGTCCCAATACGACTTCTAAGCTTACCTCTTCACCATTCTCATAATATAAGTATGCAACTATCAGCTATCCTGTGTTCGTACACCAGACACTCTCCGATCAAGTCAGGGACTGAACTCTGAAGCTAATTTTACTACATATCTTCGAACCCCGCTTCCTCCGGAATAATCTTTTGCTCTTTTTGATGAGCGAGCAGTTTAATCTACATACTGAAATGTCCTGTTCCTAGTATTCTGGATCAAATTACTCGTTAATACTATCAAAACTTGAACCCTGCGATCGATTCCGGCTTTGGCAATGCCAAATGAGAACATAGCATATTCCTGCTCTTTGGGATGACCCGGAAATAATTTATTTTCGATCTTACAAATCACGCAAATGATAGCCTTAGAAGTAATTCTTCAGGACTAAAGAGTATCGCATGCTGTTCACTGTATATTTGCTGAGTAATGTGATTTTGAGGCCACCAGGCATCTGGATCACACGCATGATCTGCTCATACTAGTTGCCATTCTGACTTTTGCATTTTCAGGAAGGAATATGGTCCCAGATTTAATCTCTGGCAGTAGCGTCGGAGCACCAGCTATGATCTCGGGGGTAGAATAGATCCCAAGCAAACACAGTGAACCGTTCTAAATTACAGTTCAAACACGCGGAGCGCGACAGCTCACCCCAGTCTTTAAATCTGCGAGTAAACAGGCGCCGTTTGATGGTGTCTGAACGTACCGAGCGCGTGTTTATAGCCCCCGATTTCACCACCATCGGAGGGTTGACGTCAGTGTGTCGCACGTGGCCAGCGAACCCAGCCGATATTGCGGTTTAATATTAAAACTATAGTCGGTGAGGTGGCCGTTGCCGAGCCGTGATGGGTGGCGGCGGGCGCACGCCGGTAATATATATAAACCCGGGGTTGACGCTGGTTTTTAATTGGATTATGAATGATTGGTGGAGGCTAGGCTGCCGCCGCGCTTCCACCGAGTTTCAAATCACCGTTTTATTCCGAGGAGAGGAAAGGGAGAAGCGAAAAGCTTATTCAGTCACGGATCAAACGCCGCCAAACTGTGAAAACCAATTTTTGTTGACCCAATCCTGAAGCCAATCATGCAGACGGTTCAAGCTTGTGTCATTCAAAAGCGTGACTACTTATATGTGAGCCGTAGTATCGTCTCCGGTGCCAATTCGTTGTTAAAATCTCGAGAAACCGTTGTGTCGTTCTCGTTACGTCAGTTGTGCCTGATAGTTTTTTCTGGAGCTTCATCCTTTATCGCACGGTCTTTCAAGCGAGTGTCATTTACTCGGTTGTGACGGTTGTGTATGAGGATCAATTTATACTCATACTAGACGACTCCAGTGTTTGGTGGGCGGGATACTCGAGTCTCTCAGACCCTCCGATCCTCTTGACAGCCCCGCCTCCACGACCTTTCGTGCTATCTTTCTTTCTTTACTTTCCCTTTTTTCTTTCTTCGGCGCTGTTTTTTCTTTTCTGTTTTTGTCACGCGGCTGACCAACGCTTGGAGTACCTACTCACATAAAATGCATCCCCCTGCCCTTATAAATATACGATGTAAGCAGTTTGAGCGGTGGTGAAAATTCGACCATCACTTTTTTGTTACTTCTTCTTCTTTTGATGCTGAAAGAAAAACGACCAATGTACGTATAAATTGTTAGGTACACATAGCAACTATCATCTCTTCTCACCGGGACTCGACAGAACAACAAGAAGAATAAGAAGAAGATGAGGATGAGCAAGAGGGATTCAGATCTTGTTCCGAACTTGCTCGAAGAAGAAGAAGAAGAAAAAGAGGGGGAAAAATCCTCTGGGCGGAATTGCGGAAATGGGTGAGTGATACCGTGTCGTATGCGCTTGTTCAATAGGTGGAATAAGATGGAGTAGAAGAGAGAAGGGGAGATAAGGTGATCGCTGAATCAGAGAAAAACAAACGCGCCGGGGGGGACGCATTGGACATTTTTATCAATAAAACGAGTGGTTTACCTGACCGTCCGTTCCTTTCGTAACCCACTGCAAATCCGTACAAAGCGTAGCGATTTGTCGACCTTCTACGTTCGCACCGGAAGGGCCACCAACGCAGACCTCGGATTATCCTTCCAGCATATTGGCACTTCCTTGAGCCCTAAATGTGAAAACCGTACTCCATTTCTCTTCATCTGTAAATCTCTGCTGCTCGACTCTTTTTTTCAGAGAATAGAAAAACAATTCCCACCGATTGTGAAGCTTGCAAATTTGACTTGTCACAGACTCTTATGAGGACGGGGAGCCTTCAAAATAAAATTCCTGGATCATACTTGTCGATAAAGGTGCAGAACTCAAAATTTGAACACCCAAGAACTTGAAATTATAAGATGCTTTTGTCCGAGTTCTTCTCCAGGGAATGCAAGGACGAATTGAGATGCATGTACGGTGATGACAAGAGGACTGCACGATGGGCTGATTGCACTTTCGTACTCTATTACACCGATGGAGTCGTCATCAACGACTTAACTGCAGCTCCTAATTACTAATGAACAGCAAGAAAGGCTTTATCGGCGAGTCCATCAGCTCCGGACGAGACCTGAGCGATGATCTCGATTCATTACTCCGAACAATCTTCAGATTATCAACCTTCATCCACGTGCATCAATGTCTGAGAAGATGCTCTTCTGCTTTTTTTTCGTCTCTCTTGCATAAATTGCTCGTACGTAATTTATGTAGTTAATATTTTTTGAAAAAAGCTTTTCAACCTTTTTTTCAATTTTGTAGGTATATTGTTATTATTTTACTCTTTTTTCTCGGTTCGTTGATAAATTCTGTAGGGTTATCTTCTTCTGCCCGATCTTTTCCTTCTTTCAATTTTGTTGTGCAAAAACTTCTTGCTCTTTACCTTCAATATTTTTTCGATTCAATTCACCTTCTTCATCTCTATGTTATTATTATTCTCTTTCACTTTATCTTTTCGGAGAAATCAGGGAAGGAGATCAGATCAACGCAGCACGAGGGTATAGATGCGAGAGAAGGGGAGGCTCGAAATTATAGGCGAAGGCAGGGTGTCGGGGGTGGCCTAACCGCGCAATAACAACTCCACCAGGGGTTGACATACGCAGGACGACCGCCCCCGCTTGTATGGCGTCGAAGGGACGCCGCGATCCTGATCCTTCGCCCCCTTTGCGCTCTTTCTCTATCTCTCTCTCTCTCTTTCTCTCTCACCGTCCCTCCGTGCGAAGGCAGTAGGCTCAGCGCTAATGAATCTGATTTGCATCTGATCCTTGCTGATCGCAGATCAGCCAACCCCGACGAATAATTTATCCTCACCAATACACCTCTGGCTATTCGTACGATGCATATCCAACCCGAATGATTAGCCAAACGAGATTAACAACGCGAGTTGGATAACTGTCAGGCGAAAACAAAGTATCAGATGTAAAAAAATGTTGTGTCCATGCATCAATCAGCCCATGGTGACGAACAAACATTAAAAAAAAAAACAGTGTGTGATGAATAGAAGTGATAAATTATGTATTTGGAACCAAAACGAGAAATTAATCATTATAATTCAAGTCAGGTGAGGTTATTTAGCTTGGTGATTTTATCGAACTGACAGTCATTTTTATCAGTCTTTCGAAAGCTTTTCAAGTTTGTCAAATTAACGATATCTCACGGGCTTTATGACGCATTTATTTGCTTACCAGGCACTGAATGATCAACCAGAATTTCGTTGAAAAAAGTAGAAAGATTAGCAAATAAAAGGAATGACCAAATTTTCAAGAACCCGAAAATCTATTTTACAAAATTTTACAATACGTAGAATGTAAGAATACGGAAAAATCAAAATATAGGAAGATAAAGTACAGAAAATCTAAATATACTCGTAGAATCTTTTTAATGAGATTCCAGGAAACGTGGTTTCCCGTTTTTTAAAGTTCAATATTCCGATTCTTATATTTTATGATTCTTCTGCATTTTCACCCCCAC
Source organism: Neodiprion fabricii (assembly GCF_021155785.1). Taxonomy (NCBI): domain Eukaryota; kingdom Metazoa; phylum Arthropoda; class Insecta; order Hymenoptera; family Diprionidae; genus Neodiprion; species Neodiprion fabricii. The sequence continues at coordinate 19,717,836 of NC_060243.1, forward strand.
CCAAGAATAACAGAGATCAAAAGATTCTCAATTATCGATTCATAGTAAATTACGAAATGCAGCTTCATTGAGTTGACGAAATTATCAACAGATCAACTGGAATCAGATCACAGACAGTAACAAGTGAACACAGAATTAATTTCCGAGCCTTCCACGGATGTCAATGACAGTGAGTACACTGAAGGTCATAAGTGAATATGATCTTGCCAATGGGTCCTTTGGGAGACGGTTGTGTGGGAGCAGAAGTCGGGGTGATTCGAAGAGAGAGGGGGACAGAGGGAGTACGAGTGAGAAAGAGAGAGAGAGAAAGAGACGAAGAGAGAATGAGGGGCGATCGGGAGGGAAAAGGAAGGGCGGTGATTCCCCTGGGATTACAGGGATTACACAGAGATTGAATCACTTCTGGGTCCACCCCCGACTGCGGATGTCTAAATGCTTCTCTCCCTTAATCATCGTGTCTTTACCAGAAGGTAGTTCAACACTAACAGTCCCCATGCACCCATCTATATCCTGCCTACAGCCTCCCGTTACGAAAAGTTGATCTTTGCCGAGGAGTTGACCACCCTTGAAATATCTTGTATTCTTATGAGATCATTTGAAATCTCTTGGAATCTTCTGAACTCTTCGAAACTCATGTGAAATCTTGGAAAATTTTATAAAATGTCGTGAGATCATCTGAAAACCTATGGAATCTTTGAAATTCTGATAAATTTTTGGAATTATTCTAAAATCCTACATGATATTGTGAGATCTTCAAATCATGTTATTTGAAATTTCTGAAATCGCTTAAATCCCATGGAAACCGTAAAACCCTATAAAATATTTTGAAAAGCTTTGACACCCTTCAATCTTGAGATGAAGTATTGTTGCACATAAATTTTTACACAGTATTTTCCGTTTTTACTCCGAAGGATTTTTGTTCACGTTCACAATGGCATCTTCTATTCTCCAACTGTTCTATAAAAAAAAAACATTAATTTTCGTTTTTAATGTTTTTTTTTTTTCATTCTATTCCGCTGTGTATCTGATGTTCTGATAATGGGATCCTTTCATCGAAATCAAAGATGCTTCAAGGTTCGCCGATCTTTAAAGTCGACTTTTGGATATTACAACATATTCAAAATGTAGCTTCACAGAAAACCCGATGCATGAGAACACGAGGTAAAAGCAACGGACTTTGTCTAATAATAATGTTAATAAAAAGATACCGTATTTTGAAATAATTCACATAGTACAAAGACTATGAATAGATGTTCCATCCCCCTAATCAACTTGCGTTTAATAAAACTCGGATTGCCCCTACAGGCCGCACACCCAACCCCGAGCTAATCTGACTTTGATTAAACTTTTAGCGACACGCCGACATCTAAAAGGGCGGTTGCCGATACGAAACCATTGATATATGTGTTTCCTCGTTTTTGTGCACGGACAGCTGCGCAGGTGTGTGTTAGTGAATGCCCGTGTTATACGGTACATAATACATAGGTAAAACGGTTGAGTCGATTTTTATTACAGCCTTCTTGCATATAAATTAACCATAAGCCGATAGTGTGACGAGAAAATACTTGTTAACGCCGCCATATTAAGCTAATAAAAAGGTTGATATATATAAAATCCTATCGAGGGACACTGTATATATATATATGTAGATACTTATGTACTTTATCGACCTACTCAGCTATTACGACTCAGTGTATACTGTATATAAATTCTGAACCAATCGTAGCCGTGCGAGGCGGACAAACAACGTTTATACTCGATCGTATTATATGCATGTAACTGCACCAAAGTCACATGACATCCTCGTTATCTACCTGATTCCACACGACTTGGATATGTTTGAAGACCCCATGTCGCTATATATTCGTATTTTTATGTAATATACACGTACCTGTCATGGATATGATAATACTAGTTCATAAATTCTTTTTACCTCTACACTCGACTGTCGCACAGACTTTTTCTTCACCCAATCGAATCAGCAAACTAAAATAATTCATTAAAGATTTTACTGTGAAAATATCTCGATGAACAGATTGTCAAAAATTTTGCACAATTGTCTGTGACATTCAGCGAAAAGAGAAGTGCTCGATATTCTTTCGATTCGCAATATCGGAGTGTTGATTTTTATTGCAATTTCATTAGCTCAAATCTTTGCTAGTACCTACTCGTATACTATTTTTTAACTTCAATCTGTTGACTCTTTTATTCTGGCGTGTACCGTACAAAATTTTTAAGTTGATTGAAGTATTGCTTTTGAATTCTGCGTATCAATTCGACCAACTATTGACCGTTGACTTAAGAATATACAGACCCTTAAGTATTATTCACAATTGACTTGCAATTAGTGCAGTGCGGAAGTTTGGAAATACGAATACCATGCGAGCGTTTGTAATAATCGATTATAAACGCTCGCATGGTATACGTATTTCCAAAATTCTGCAAACTTTTGCACAGCTGCAACACCATTGCACTAACGATAAGTCAATTGTGAATAATACTTTACGAATCTTGGTGTACCAAGAAAAATTCGTAACACGCTGGCGCTCTCTGAGTAATTACGATGCCGCGATGCTAGAGTTAAAAACCAACTGCAGAACATCGGAAGGTTACCAAAGTGAGCATAATTCGGGTTGTGTTACCGTCTGAGTCATCTGGTCTGCCGAATGGTAACCTGAAGTCCATGGTTGAAGAATTATCCCCGAGTGTACTCGCCGATTTACACCTTTACCGACCTGTTAACAATATCCGACATTAACAAGTAATAATTAAATTCGTCAAAAAAGACGTGGACGATAAGTGATGTAATGTAAGAATAAGGCATGGGAAATATAAGAATTTATCTGCAAATGATTTATTATACATGTAACCATTGAGCGATGGTTATATTTACCGTTGCATGTACATACATGAATTATAATAACTCATGTTGCAGATTATAACAAAAGCCTTAAAAAGAAAAAACAACTCTGTGTTCCAAAAATTGTTTTTATGAAAAAAAAGTAAAAAATCGATATATTATCATCTCTGTATTGTAGGAAAATATTTATTGGTGCTTGAATATGTTGATTTCAGACTCGTTTCTAAGAAACAGTCACAAGCGAACTTGAAATCAAAAAAATTTCACGATTTTTTTTCGATACTTATGGAAAAAAAACTCACATAAAATGAGAAATTAATATTTTCTCATTTGCACGCAGAGCTAGATCTATATTTAAAATAATTTTTATTTCCAAACTATCTATCAATGTGAGAGTTCTTATACGATTTCATCTAACATTGAGGCCAATTTTCTTTTCTGGCAAGTAGGATACTCCTTTCGGTGATGTTCCACTACTTGCACAATGCATTCAACGAAAGACTTATTTTCTTTCCAAAATTCTGGATCTGAGTCAAGGAAATTGTATTGCGAATCATATTGTTTAAATAGAAAGAGTGAATTTTGAGTGACAAAATCACTCAAAATCTTCCGAAATAGTGAATCAAAATGAATTGCTTTCTCATCCAAGCATTTTCGATTTTTTTTCGGGGACTGTAGATAGATTTGGAGGTCATCTGCGTACAGAGGATGTTCCATGTGCCGAAGAATCCGACAGATGTTTAATAGTTTATGAAAACGACCAAGAGAAGTCGGAGACGTGACTTTTGACAGAGGGATTAATTAGGGACGGGTGTTCATCGAGATATTGTTGAGAAAATATTTATTTTGTTTTATATCGCATTAAGCGATGTTCAGTAATATTTTACACATAGTCACTTTACCTGTTTCCAGACAACCTCGAATAACACATTTTTCAAAAGTTATCAAGTACCATTAAAGTCATCGATAACTTACATTTGTACTCATTACAGTCAATTGTCGAGTAATTATCGAGCAGAAATAAAACAAAAATAGTATTGCACATTTATTACTTGGCAAAACTAAAATACTATACGTGTTAATTATAAACTAAATATTCGATAAATTGAATTCCGGTATTCAGGTAACAATATCACAGCTAGAAAAACGTATAAAATACATCGTAGGATATGCGATGAGAATTAAAACCAAGAAGCTACCAATTAATACCTTACAAAAATGCAAATAGGAATACGAATAATAAAAATACCAGAATATACCGTCAGTATGATTTGAAAAGTATGAAATACTATTCAACAAACTGGTAGTAATTTTCTAGGTATTTGCAGGTAAATACGTAGCTGTTGAGATTATCAATATCTTATACTAGATACAATTAGCATTAAAAAGTAAAAAATCAAACACAAACTAAAATAGTATTCTTATAGATATTATAACTATCTATGGAATTATTGCGACAGAAAAATATTTATTGTATTTTTTTTTTTTTTCGTTTTGGTCAAAGCTCGTTATTGATAATGAGAAATAATGAACTCAGTTTTCGGAATCTTCTGCCGCATCTTCGACAAATTCAAGTGCTCGTTTCCGCGTCACGCACTCTATGTACGAAACCTTATTTCGAACGGTAACTCCGTAGTGTTTATGAGCATGTTCAATTAACTCTGGCCTGGAAATGAAAATTCATTTTATCTTTACAAAAACAAAAAGTATATAATTTCTACAAAATTATATTCTTTAGACAGTTTTTTTTTTTAAATTTAGTTGCTATTCACTTCGATTATGTTGAATTAGTCACTCGATGAACGTCGGTTTGATTACCAATGAAAATACATCCCGTACTGGAATAACTTTTCTAATTTTTTAATAATAACAATAAAAAATCGCACCTGAAGGTCGTAGTGATAAACTGCACGGTGGAACTGAGTTCGTGAATCACACCGGCAACGGCGCGCCTGTGCTCGGCGTCCAACGCCGCATCAATTTCGTCGAATATATAAAACGGTGCCAAGTCACACTTTTGTATTGCAAATATCAGTGCAAGAGCTACGACCGATTTCTGTCCCCCCGATAACTGCTTCATCTCTTGCATCATGCTCTCCGAATTTCCGAAAGAAACTCGAATGCCTGCGAAATTGAGAATGTGAAAGAACAGCAGAAAAAAGAGGAAACAGAAATATTCGCCGTGATAAATGTAAGAAGACTGGAACAATTTTAAGAGTTTAGAAAGAAAAAAAAAAAAACCCCGAGTTATTACCGACGCCGACAAAACTATCGCAGATCGCCGACTCAGCGACAGCTCTATCATTCTCTTCCTCGTCATGTGATGTCTGCATTACAAGTTCACCTCGTCCAGACGGTACGAGTTTTTGAAAAACTTCACTGAAATACTTGCTCACCTAAACAGTTTCACAGACATAACACAGTGAAGATCATATCACAGCGAATTCGGTTTTTCTATCGTGGTTTCACCTCAAAATCAATTTACAAGAACTTTTTCGTTTTTTATCGCTCAGACATTCGTCCGTCAATACTTTTAAATCGCACTAAAATGTTTAATTACCCTAAGCTGCAAGACTTCTAGATAGAATAAAATCACTCACCTGTTTATAAGTGAATTCTATCGCGTTGTATTTGTGCTGTTCAAGAACAGTCATTAATTCTTTTATTTTTTCGTACCCGCGATCAAGTTCCAACTTCCGTTCTCTCAATTTTTTTTCCTCATCGGTCATCGTCGAGTACTGATCCAAAGCTTTCTGATTTACGTCGCTGCAAACAGAAAATGGGTGATTACCTTATACAGGTACTAGTAGCAATAAAAAAAATAAGTAAACCAAGCTCGATCTCTATACTTTTGAACAAAATAAGCCTCCATCGTATTAAATCATTGCTTCTTTCATTTGTAAAATATCGAAATTCGGTCACTTTTCAACCGTCTACTCGAATGAAAATAAAAAGTCTACCTGCATTATCGAATGCAATTTTTGATTAAAACATTCTACGATCAAAAAGTGACCCGGTATTCTTTTAAATAATGTTTTTCATTACCTGTATTCCTTAAGTTGATTATGAATCTTCTCAATTTCGTTGAGAATTTGTTTCGTTGAAAGTTTGCCGTATTTTGCAATCGATGCCGAATTCGGAAGTGGACCGAGTTCCATTATCTTCCTAGTAATCTCGTCTATATTCCGGTGTATAGTGTTGAGTCGGATCCCGATCATCTCGAGACTCTGCAAGTCTTCCTCCAACCTTTCTTTAGCTCGTTTTTCCGCGAATTTGTACTTATCTAAATACAACATCGCTGCTTTTTGCTGCACGGTAAAAATACAATTCATCAATAATACGATTCCAGATAATCAGAGCCAAGAATAGTCGACAAACACGTTACAAGCTTAATTTTCATTCTTTTCTGGTTTTTTCGACATTTCATTCATCAACAAGACGAGAAAAAGTTGGGCACAATTAAACGCCGAAACAATTATAAAAGAAAAAAACGGCTTAACAATTCAACGCCGAGCATAAAACGAGCCTCACGTTTTCTGCTGCCTCGGTAATTTTTTGATTCTGCAGGGCTATATCTGAGTTTATTTTGGCGAGGTTGGTTTTAACCTCCTCAAGATGAGCCTCAGACAATTCAAGCTGGCGCTCACGATTGCCCATCGACATTTCTTGCAGGGCTTGAATCAGCTCTTCCATACGGCGCATGTAATTATTAGTCAATTCTATTTCGAGCTTGTTTTTTTCCATCTCTAACTGTACCCGCTTAGTGAAAGCCTCTTTATTCAGTCTCGTCAAACGCATTATTTCTTCGTTAAGTGTCTTGATCTGAAAATGAAAGAAAAAGATGTAAAAAGAAAATTCAGCCGGAGACTGAATATTTTTCAAGAATACAAAATTAGAGTATATTTTCTAGTAATTCGACTTTCAGAAAAAAGTCTTTTCGCCAGGTTGGAATAAATAGTAAAATGTATTTATAAAATAATCGATCCCTTTTTGCTTGCCTTCTTTTGGTCTTCTTCGGACAGCTCAATTGCCAGTTCCTGATTGAATTCATTTTCTAGACTCTCCTTAGTCGCGTTCAACGCTTCGAGATCATTGGCGCATTGCGCCAAAATTTGCATTTTTGACGTACGAGATTTTTCGACAATCTCGAGTTCCTCTCTCAGCAGTCTTATATTGGCCGTTGAATTGTCTATTATGTCTCTAAAATATCAATTGATACATGACAATGATTACAGACGATGATTACTTCGGAGCACCCAACAAGATCAACAAGTATCAGATTGCTTCTTAATCAGATTGTAATGAAAATTTCGAAAGTGATTCCCTGAAGAATTTATTCATTTATGCAGGGGAGAAAGTTGGTTGGTCGAATTTTGGGTTGAAAAAAAAAGAAGGAACAAGCCTGGAAGAATTAGCAATTGAATGGGTAAAATCTATCGAAATATACTAACTTCGAGATTCTGTCTTTCAGTTCGATTTTCTGTACGCCCGCGATGCAAAAATTCAAACTTTCGTTGGTGGCCTCGATCTCCTGTTCGACATTTGCGATTTCATCTGTGACAGTTTTTAGCTCTGAGGCAGTTTTGAGCTTGGTTCTCAATTTGTATATATTCAGACGAGAGTGCTTTGCGTTAAAGTGGCCTCCAGTGATCATTCCCCTGGGGGAAACCTGGTCGCCTTCTAAAGTGACGCAGTCTAATCCCGCAGAGCGAGCCAAAGCCACGGCCGTCCCTAAATTTCTGGCAATTAAAGTTCGCCCAAAAACGAATCTGCAAATATTAATAATATTTCAATATTAATATAATAATTCACCATTGTTTTGAAGAGAATTGATTCAATTGCACGGAATGATTAAACGGTTTTATTCAAATTTTCGTTGATTTACTAATTCAGAACTAAATTTTGAGCGTAAGATACGCTTTAAGAAAATAAGTGAAAAATAGTAGATTTTCTCGAATGTCCGAACATAAAATTGAGCAAAGTAAGTTGATAAAAATCCTATGACTAGAAGTATCGTAACAACTGCACGAACACAAAACGATTGAAAGGAAAAATTTCTTGACTCCTACTCTATAAGTGATGACAAAAAAATATATACCATTGTTATTGGCACAAATTAGAGCAAAGAGAGGAGAAAAAAATTAAGATTTAAGACTACGATGAAACACTAAGATTAAAATTACTCGCCTGATAGCTCTGTCATATTTGGGATCATAATTTAATTGAGAGATCAGTGCAATCGCGTCGCTGTTTTTGGGATAATCGACGCGTCGTACCAAAAGACGATCTAACGGCATGAAATCAGCAACGCCGGGCAATCGTTGTTTATTCATTTCGCTAAGAATTTTGGAAGCGAGTACGTTGGATTCGACGACGTGATAGAACAGTCTATTTCCTGCGGACACCTCGACCGCCGTGTGAAGAGCTTCTCCGCATTGAAAAGTATCCACTAAGAGTCCGTAGTAGGATTGCAATTCGTCCTCCGAATCACCGCGCTCGCTAATTCGAAATTTTTGTCTCATTAATGGATTACTTAAAGCGTTGTGTTGGTAACGGAAAGAAAAGCGTTGCTCATCTTTGAATTATTTCTGACAATAAAATGTTTTACTTCTCAGTGCAAGAATAATATTTCACATACGAGTCATGTTTTACACACGATGAAAAATAATTTCGAAACGGAGAAATGGAATACGATTAACCCTTCATTAGGCGTGTGGGGGCTGTAGAGACCCCAGGCCTTGAAGTTTTTCTCGGCTGCTACAGATAAAATTTTTCTGTAGCTGATATTTTCAGTACCTCCCAAGAATCTTCCAACAAGCCCATTATCTATGTTGGCGCGTTCTTTTCATCATTCATTTCGAAGCCGCAAGTGGTTAAGTGTAAGTATCAGATAGTAAAGTAGAGGCAAATTAAAATGGCGTTGCTGCGGCAAAAGTTCCACAAACCGCCAATCAGATCGGTACCCTTACAGCTTACGAGCGCCATTGTGGTCACTCTTTGAACCCCTATTTGCTGCTTTTGGCGGACGCTTTTTCAGTTGATAACCCATTTGAGATACTTCTCCTTACCTCTACCCGCCATAATAGGGGTAGCGGATTGCGACCGTCTTTACTGCGCATGCGCGGCGGCGAGTAAGCGCGCTGAGCGATGTAGAAGCGAGCAGCAGTTGCGTCGCGAGCTCCGAATAGAGCAGATATCGGACGAGTTCGTCTTCGCAAAAAACCCGCGATAGTCTCTCTGTACGTCACACGTACATGGGGGTGAAATTTTCGGGGTCTTCGACTTCCGAGGTGATATAAGGTTTATGTATGATTAGCAATGAATTTGAAATGTGCAACCTGTAAATTTTTATTACCAGACGCATGCACAAATACAATTTTCAGGATAAAACCTTTTATTTCATTTGTATTCCATATGAAAATAGTGCGTTAAGAAAACGGGCTTAAAATCCTAAAATCCAACGCGATTACTGGCGCTACGAAAGCTGACGCGCTTAATGAAGGGTTAACGAGAAGTTACGAAATACCGATAACGTGACGAAGTTTGCATTATGCAGAGAACCGTATCATTAATCGACTGATCGACAAATCGACGTTTTCGATCAATCGATTAATCTTTTGTCTGCTTTCTTTATTAACGAATTAAATGTTTTTCCGAATAATCACCGGTTTTTCAATTAAACGACTAATTGACAGTTTTGATTGAATTTCTTATTTGAGAAAATTACAGAATAGCTTTGAAACATCCATCTATAAGACGCAGCTGGTTTTCTTACATGCAATTTCACTTTGATTTTGACTCGGGTGAAAAAAAAATGTGAAAAATTATCTATTTTTACTCGAAAAGTCATATCGTACAGTTTTGGGTATTGCAAGTTGAAAAATTTAGCTACGGAATTTGTAGAGACGAAAATTTAGGAACAAGTCGGTGCAATAGTGCGCGTTCCAAAAAAAGGTATTTCTTCTGAGACTCGAAATAAGGAATTGTGGGGAAAAGCAAAAAATGATTTTGACAAAATGCATACTCAATTATCAGAGAAAAGTTGCACGGTGCATGTTGAGAATCAACGCAATAGAAGGAGGGGTGAGCATCTCAATTTTTTTTTTACTCACCGAAACGTGTTCAGCACTTTGCGAACGCTGTCTATTGCGTTCAACGTCGACTTACCAACGACCCGTCTCAAGAGTTGATCTTGCTTTGTCATATCTTCTTTTAATTCATTTTGCCTCTGCTCTAGCACACTGAATCGACGGTATCTTAACGAAAATAACTAATTATAGCATTTGTTCGCACGGCGTAATCATAACTTTAGAAACCGGCAAATTTTACGTATTATCCATCTTCCCGAACTTTTCATACGCGATTTTATTTCCACGGTGATTTTCCCACAAAATTCGCGGACATTTCTTTTTTTGGGTGATTCTTATACGGGCAAAAATAAATTGTTCGGATAAAAGTGCATTGCAAAAATAATACAGAACATCGTTAGAAGTATTCGAAAAATCCTGTAGAGTCGAAACAAATTCTGTAAACCAAAAAGGCTTCTGCAGATAAAAGTCGACATTTCGAAGCGAAAGAAGAGGAAAATTTCTGTAAAAATTCAGCGGGAAACTATTTTCAGACTGAGAGATAAACCGAATCGAGTTCTCTTGCGTGGGAAAAGTAGAAGAAAATTAGAAATAGTAAACAAACAATTGGTAGCGAACTTACAGATCCTTGATTCTCGCTTGGCACTGATTTTTCTGCAATATTAGTTCTTTGTAGTTTTTACTGCGCTCTTCGATACTTTTCATATGATCTTTCACGTCTTTCGCGGGCTCTGCGATTTTTTTCTCAAGATCAGCGTATTTATCGTTATCTACTTTTAAATCCTCAGCTATCGCTGCGCGATAAGTTTCTTTCTCAACGATGTGTCCTCTCAGCTGATCCAATTCAGATTTTATCCAGTTATTTCTTTCTTCCTATAATCGTGAATAATTCATCTCATCGTGTGATGTGTAACCAGAAAACGGGACAATATTTATCATCCATGCACCGAAATGAATTTCGTATATCAAATTAAAACCAACTGTAGAATTGAAAATTGTGTCAGTGCGACAAAATAAACTTCTGCAAACAGAAACGAAACTGCAATCAGGACGAACAACAATTATCCAAAAATGACAGAAAATTTCATCATACGAGTACAGATTCCGTACGCTTCGAAAAATCCTTCTGTAAATGCGCAAGAAATTTAATGTAAAGAGGGAAAAAAATTCAGGTAAGAAAACAATTTTCATGTAAAACAGATGTGAGCGAAAGTGAGAAGCTTTTTCACGTCGCTTGGAGTAGTTCAAAAAATTTCTAGTCAAGTCCAACTTAGCTCTATTCACCTTTGTTTTAAACAAGGTCACTCTGCCTGCTTTGACGTAAAGCTCCTTGCGCTTTCGTTCATTCATTGCCAATTCCCTGCTGTATTCCTGCTCGCGTTGTTTTACAATCTCATACTGAAAAAAACGCAGAAAATACGCATTCAAGTGATGAACGAAAATCGTAGTTGCCTTGTTGTTGAACAAAACCGTTGTATTGAACGGAGATATCGACAATAGTTCATTTCTAATTGAGTAGAGCCGTATTGTCAAACTTTCCAGGAAAGTTCAACAGATGAAAATCGGAAAATTTAAAGCGATTTTTCATTTTTGGTGCATAAAAATCCTCCCTTTTTTTTACCTCAGGTCTGATCTTCTCCATATCTTGTTCAGACTTCTTGATTTTTACTCTAAGCGCATTCAACTCTTCCTCGGCTTTTTCTTTGGCCTTGCAGTCGCCACTGACTTCAATCTTCAAGTCTTGTATCGTCAATCTCAACTTCATTTTCTCTTTGAGCAGTTGCTGATGATCGGCACTAATAATTTGGAAAACAAGGTATAATCTTATATTTTTCAACATTGCAATATTTTTCGTAATTTTACAGTAGCGCTGTATGTCTTTAAATTGTACGAAGAAAACAGATTTCTTGTATTCGTTAGCACAAGATTAACGACTTGCGTCACAAAACCATTAAATTTTAATGTTCAAGACATTGAAATAATCTGATGAATCTCTGACCTCTTGTATTAATAATTTCAGCAAAATTTGACGATTTTTCAAAACAGAATTTTGGCTTAATGTGTGAGTTAACTCTGCTTTTTTTCGTCACATTTTCACTGAGTTCCAAAACTCTCCAATTAGAATGATTTATGAAATTAAAAAGTTAGCAACGAAATAACCAACAGATAAACATTAAATTTGGGAAACAATTATCTCGGAAATTACTTCAGCCTGTCGAGTTGATCTTTTTCCGCTCTAGCTTCCCTCTTTAATTCCTTCAATTTCTTTGCGGCAGAGCGAGCAGCCTCCTCGGCTGTTTTTGCGTCAGCTTCAAGTTCTGCTTGTACCACGTTACAGGCGTGGCGAGTTTCTTCGAACTCTTCTAGTTTCTCCTTCAACGATTTTAGCTCCTGATCGTAAATAATATACTCCAAACATCTACGAATCTTGTCCAAACGATTGTACTCTTTAAGCTCCTCTTTTTCTCCGTCCAAATTCTTCAATTGCTCGGCTATGTGATTTCAGATTTTTAAATTAAAATGAGGAAATGAGAAAATGGGAAAAGATGGCTCTAAGCGATGGTGATAAAATTAAAGTTTTTTTTTAAATTAAATTAGCCAGGTGTCCGTAGATGACTGAAAAATGGGTGAATTTTTAGAATTTATAGCACGACCACTAAAAATATAATTCGATTAGGCTTTGTTTTATCCAAAAACGTGTAGATCAAGCTTTACTTGCACATTTTTTCATAAGAATCAATCAATACAAAGCATTGCAGTATTGACAATAGTATTGAACATTCCACTCGGTACATTTTTTGGATACTTCAAAAACGACTGAACCGAATTGCGTAAAATTGGTCGACGGTATTGTTGGATAGTTTATCCTCTTTGCTACCGTCCCGTTTTACATTTTACCTTCATATTTTCTTGTTGATTAGATTTCAAAATGGGGCTAGATTCGAGTAAAATATCGAATTTCAATTTCAAATGGTCATCGATTGGTTAAAAAAGTAAGAAAGAAAAATTTGCTCCAACGCAAAAAAGATATGAACTATCCAAGAATACTCTCTTCAAATAAAAAGTAAATCAGTCAAGCCGTTTTCGAGATATCATGGACACGGAAAAACATGTCACCAAGCACAATGATTTACGTTATTGTCAATAAGAATGCTTCGTGTTGGTTGATTTTAATTGAAAAAATTGTGCAAGTTAAACTCGATCTACATACTTGTTTATGAAACAAACCGCAATTGAATAAAATGATTGGTTGTGGAGATATAAATTTCGAAAATTCACCCATTTTTTCAACTATCTACACGCTCATACAAAAATCGTTGTCATACAATTTTAAGACGCCGCTGGCCTGGTTTGCAAATATATATTTCGTGACGTCAGTGCTTCTGGACGTTCAACGTTGAACTAAGGCCGCTGATTTCATTGGTCTGTTTCGTTAGATCCAACCTATGAATATAATTTTTAAGTTCATCACGAACGGGCTCCTGTCGCCTGAAAATATCCTTGTCGAATCGTGCTACATTTTCGGAAAGCTAACTAATGGAATAGGTTTTGCCGGATCACGTGTGTGCTTTTATACGTCTCTAACTCCCTGTTGGAAGTGAAAGAAATTCCAAAATCGTAGAAGCGGTGAATATTCATTCATTTTTGTTTATATCATCATTATTCGTAATAAACATCATCAGGGATCTACATTAACAATGACTGAGTTAGAGACGCAGACTTTTATTCGAGCTACGATTTAAAAAAATTTCTAGTCAGATTCTTACCCCCATTCTCGCACAGTTCGGCGATGAAATGCCCCTGCTTGTGACGTCACAAAATATATATAACACGCCAGGTCAGCGCTGAAATTCAGTGAAACGTGATAGAGCAAAGCATATTTGGAATTCTAAAAACTAGACATCTTCATCGTCATTTTAAAGTTGCAAATTAGTGATTTTTCTTCAATATTTCGTTCTGTTGGCATTACCAATTTTGAGCTAATTTAAATTCAATATGTTGGCCAAGTGTACGAAAGACAATTTTCGATGATTTAGTGAAGCAGTTAAAATTTGCCTCACCTAAGGTTATAAGTAAATCCTCAATCTTTACGATTTTTCCCTGCGTCTCCTTGAGGAGAGAGTTCGACTCGTTTCGTTTGGAGTCATAAACTCGGGTTCCAGCAATGTCTTGAAGAAGTTTCAATCTTCGAGAGTCCGACGCCATTGCCATTTCATTTATCTGACGGAAAATGAGGTCAAAAATACGTTTTAATGTTGTTCTGGTATGTTTAAAATTCCTCTAATCACAGAATCGGTTTGTGCAAACGCGTTGTTCTACCGATTCGAAACTCACTTACCTTTCCCTGTTTCACTATGTAGTATGGATTGCATTTAGAGAATCCCGCGGATTCCAGCAAGTTCATAACTTCGTTACGGTTCACCAGTTTCCCACTCAGAAAATACTGGTCCTTTTTAGAGCCGATCACTCTCCTTAAACTAACTTCGTTCCGTTCAATCTGCGTGATAAGAGGCACGAATCTCAAATATTTGATTTTAATGACGTATTCCATTCAGAAATTACGAAACGTATTGTTCACATCAATTTATAATCAGCCGTTGTATGAGAACCGATCAATTTATCAATGTAGAAGAAAATTTTTTATTTTTTCGCGGCGAAAAGTCAGTTCAAACTTGTCGCATAGTTAATTGCTCGCATTTGAATTTCTTATTTCTTTTATTACAATCCGACGACGATTGTTCTTAAATTTCACAAGATCGGAAGCCACTTTAATGGCTTTAAATTGTTTCATGAAAATGTTATAGTGAATGTTTTTCATGACAGTACGTGTATCGGTGAGTAGTTAGAGCGTGGGGGTTAGAGGAAGTGGGAACGAAACCAACGTTGTTTTTATTACAATAATATAATAAATTGTTATCATATTTTATTGAGTGAACATCAAAATCAAAACAAAAAAAAAAAAAACCACGCATTGACACGTAAGTATGCTGACTATTTTTCATATTCCAAATACTCACCTTGGTGTTTGTAAAATAAATTGATGTAAAACAAATGAAGTATTTTTTTTCTTCTAACCACATAAATTATGGTAAAAATGTTTTCACTTATGCTGATTGTGAAATATCAACTTAATTTTTTATTTAGATAAATATTCTTACGATATTAATTATTGTATAACCAACAATAGTGAAAACATTATAATACAGGTTTGAATTTTGCGCCCCAGCCCGGAAGCCGCTATAGAGGCGCGAGGGGGTCAGGATTTTCAGCATTCAATCCAATGAAATTTGAGAGCAGATAGTTGTTATTCAACAATTCATAACAATTCTATTAACTTCCATGTTCTTCCACATTTGCACAGTGAAAGGGAAATTCTATTTAATTGAGCAGACATTGATTTTCAATTTTTCACATCTGATAAATAATTGCCCAATATATCTGATTCACTCACCGGCAGCCGTCTGTCAGAATTGTCAAAAATGATTTCAACATAGGCTGAAATAACTCGAGGGCCCAAACTCTCGTGAAGAAGAGATTGGGCGTTGGAACCCAAGTGAGCATATTCGTCACTAAGAACAAACTGAATAGCTTGAAGGAAATTGCTCTTTCCTGATCCATTCCTGCCCACTGTAAAACAGGGTTGAAACGAACGTATAATAATTTCCTACTAGATGATTCGAAGAAAATAAGATCAATTTTATTATGAGTTAGAAGTACGCTGAATATTTATCAAATTATTGCATTCAATTCTCTATGTAGATCCATTTAGAAATATAATAACAGAAAGCACTGTATATGAATCAAAGCTTGAATATTAATGATTCGTTTCAAATCGCTTGAAAATTATTTGGAGTTTCAGAGATGTATTCAATTTCACTTTTCAATGGTTCATTTTATTCAACAGTCTATTTGCTACAACTTCATTAAAATAGATTGTCATATCAATGTAATGTTGTGTAATTAGATATTTAATGATACCAACCTGATGAAACAGTCGTTTTAGTAAAGTTGTAGAAAATGGTTTTCTGAATAAAATAAGCCATTGTATAAAGTGAAGTACAACAAATATATGCTCAACCTAGTAAAGTATCAATATTTGAGCTGTTGGTCATAATTTCAATATTTTCACCATTTATATTTTCAAATACATCCTTGCAACTGACAGAAGTAATAAATTAATAGATATTCGGTGTGCAATTATCTCTGTGATAAAATCAATGATCAGTGTAGATTTTTGCCCTAATGACTGGTACGTACAAAATGACCTTCATATGTGAGATGACATGTACAGAACGATGACTAGTTTGGCAATACAATTTTTAACCAATGAATGAAAGCATTGACCAGGGATTGACTGTTGATTAAATTGTGCTCAAATATTAGTAGTATGTTGTCGACAGGAAGAATATATAGTAAACATAAAACTTGATGGGTCATGTGACAAAAATATATCATGCAAACTTCGATGGAACACAGTAAGATTTTCAGGAGTGCAAAGAGTAAGTGTTCATTGTATTCTAGGGTTGAATGAAGAGTAGGAACTGCAAAATTTCAACTCACCAATGACATTGTGTCCAGGGTCACAGGGACCGACGATAGTTTGCTCCTTGTAGGATCTGAAGCCCTGTATTATAACCTGGACAGGTGATTAAAAATGAAATTAAAGCATCAGTCGATCAGACAGTCAGACGTTAGAGAAATGTTCACAATTCTAACAATATTTTCTTCAGACTTTTTACCTGTTTTATGTGCATCGCGTGACCGGCAATTGACGGTGAATTCGATGCAACCTAAAGAGAGTAACGAATAATATCGTTGTAAGGATAAGCCGTGCGTTTAAAACCGATTACATCAATCAAAGAAAGATTGTGGCATATATTTTCCACCATCGGCGGTGAAATTGAACGACGTTAAACACTTCTTTCTAAATTCTGAATGGCGAGACCATCACGAGGTAAACCGCTATAGCTGCATCCAACTGTTATTCAGTGTCGCAACGCCGGGTTTAAATGTGAATTTAGGCGGCAGCCAACGAGACCTTCTCAGCCAATCACGGTACTCGATTCTTAAGCGGCGTTCTGCGACTAGTTTCGGAACGCTTCGATTGTAGTGTGATGATAGTTTAACCAATATTATTAGAAATGCATTAATTAATATACATATAGGAATGAGAAATTACAATATTAAATAGAAAACATTCAAGTTACCTTTTCGAGCACAATAGAGGTTATGATTCAATCGCTTTATCTATTTAGGATTCTGCACTGTTTGTTGGTAACATGTAAATAACTACCATTCAACTTCACGTTTTCGACCGCAGCGCTGTCTGGATTCCTCCAAGCGCAAAATGATGGTGAAATTTAAGTTACTAAACCTATATCCGAGATCTCCACTGATATATTGTATATATATCAGTGGAGATCTCGGGCCGATTTCTAGCGCCGTGTCAACACGTCTTAATACACGTAAAAATACAGCCATAGGACTGGCTGAGCAGCAAACAAAACGGAATTACGGCGCCCGGCCTGCGAGAGCGGTGCAAACGGTGCTCATCCACCATCGGGTCGTAAAATGTCTAGGGATATGCCGTGTTTGAAGGTGTAGATAGATAAGTGTGCGTACATGGTATGTATGTATGTACATACATGCCGTGAACCAAAGTGTCGTGTCTATCCTGTGGTGGTAGTAACGCTATGGAATGAAACCACGGAAACCACAGACCACACTTCAGAGTTGATTACATCAATTCGAAGAGTAACACAACCCACTGATAGAAGATGAGTTGATCCCGGTGGTTCTGCTTATAAAAACAGGTGAGTTGCAACATACGTATTAGTGTGAATAACGAATAGAGTGTATGAAGCTTGTTATTCTGCAGAAAATTCATAATTCATAACCTGCAAAGAGAAATTTTCTTCATACTCTGCGTCAATGTCTTCTCTAAACCAGAGGAAAAAAAAAAGAATGCTCAAAAAAGTTATCAGCAACAAGTCATGAGCGTCCTCCAGCCAGCTTGGCTCAATTACAGACTTAACCAAACTTGATCTCTATTAACCTATTTCTAAGTGTTGATGAATTTTTTTTCAGAAATTAGATCTGGCCAACTTTGAAGGGAAAAATGATTTTAGACCCTCATTGATAACTAGGGGCGAATCCTCGCTGGATTCAAGCTTGCAAATATGATCGGAGGATTGTATGATGGAGGTCCCACTTATCATTCCGTGGGCAGCGGACGAATTGAGACATTCCACTGGCGCTCGCACGTCAAACTCTCTAGAATAATCATTCTGGTTCCAGTCATTCTCTTCATTGTGCCACTCTTTACGCATTATTATCTATCCAAGGTTGCGTGCATATTTAATTTGCTTATTTTTTTCTTGACCCGTAAAAAGACAGGTTGCTGGAATTTGAAATTTGGCGAGATGTCCATGCTGTAGGGATTGTTTATCACAAAAATAATAAAGTAATAAATAAAAATATGCCATCGTGTTTTACAGGTTTGAAATTCTAGTAGTCAGTATTTAGCAGGGTTATGGCAATTAATTGGTCCTTTGAAGTAATTATTTTTCGATAATTCGAATAATCAACGCTTTGAGCGATCGTTTTTTGATTAACCAATTCATCATCCTTTTAAAGTATTTGCTTCTCGAATCATCGATTATTTGGCCTCTTCGATCGATTAATTTGTTGATTGGCTGTATAATAAACTGAAGTATAATAAATAATTAATGTATTTAAAGAAAATCTTATGGCAATTTTGAATTACTATCAATATCGATATTGTAGTAAAGAACTTAACACATACCAGAGTTTGAATTTAGAAGTATAAAAGGTGAAAACCAATTTAAACCTTTTGATTGTGAATATTAATGCAAACAGAAAGTGAACATAGCGATGAACGATGAAAGCATAACATTAGATGACTGTCCGAGATCTTTTCGATCATTAAATTTGTACCAAATGCGTTTTTTCATTCAATGGTTTTGCCCTCTTTTCGCGCTCAGGTTGAGTCAGATTCCCCGAATATCGACATCCATCGAACGAGATCAAAACTCGAAGCGTTTGAGGATTTCACATCGATGAAAGCATCAGACCTTAAATCCCGGATTGAGGAGATGATGAGGATAAAAATATCGGTCAGCAATGAGCTTCGAGATCTTGAGGCAAAGCGTCAACGTCTTCAGATGGAAGTCAGTGGCTTTACGCAGCGAATAGACGAGTTGAAGCAGGAACTTCTTCACCAACAGACTGACCTTGACAGGCTGAAAATCAGCGTTGTTCAGGCTCAAGTCGCACAGCGAGAAGCCGTCGAGAGAAACACGCCAGAATTGGCACCACCAAAAAGAATGCTTGTCGACAGTTTGCCACCAAAAGTTCCGCCCAGCCATCATTTTCACTCGTGTCGTATGCACAATTGTTTCGATCATAGCCGATGTGCATTAACCAGCGGTTTTCCTGTCTTCCTCTATGATCCTGATTTATACTCTGTTGTTAATCCTGCTTGGGATGTTGACGGGTTTCTCAAAACTACCATAAAGCAGACACTAGGTATGTGAATAACGAAATAACGTTTTACTTGGATCGAATCGGGAATTTCAACTACAAGTGCCGTTTTTTTAAATTTCATGATGACTGAACAATTGAATTTTTAGGCTACAATCCACACTTAACATCGAATCCGGCAGAAGCTTGCGTCTATATCGTTCTAGTCGGTGAGGCTCTATCCACAGAAGCTCATGGCACTAAGTCGAGTCCTTTGGATGTTGATAAGCTGCATTCCCTCCCCTATTGGGGTGGCGATGGAAGGAATCATATCTTGCTGAATCTCGCGCGACGGGATCTTTCTGTCGGTTCAGGTACAAAAAGAATTATTTTTACGTTTCTCAAGTCGTACTCATTTTTGTGCATTAAGAAAAAAAATCGACATGCTTAGTACATATGTTAAATATCGTTGCGTCATTTCAAATGACTTCATAGTGGTTGAAAATACATACTTGTGTGGTACCTCATGGTAGGTTCGTTTGGTTTTATTGTACAATGGATTATTTTATTCAGAAGACTATGTCTACAGGATTCACGTTACCTTCAATCAGTGTTCATTAATATTTCTTAAAAAATTTATTTCTTTTTAGCATTTTTCTTGGTAAACTTACTTCTTGCTAATATTTTTTCTCGAAAAAAATGTACTCCTGCACATGTTTTCTCCCAGAATACTTGTTATTTTGCCAATTTCTCTCTGCGAGAACTTACTCCTTGGCAATGTTACTTTAAAATCGCCGTTCCCCGCGGTTGAACACACCATTCCAGGTAACATATTTGATGAGCTAGACACAGGAAGATCGATGCTCGTCCAATCGACGTTCCGACGTTCCCAATTCCGGGACAATTTCGACCTGATTGTTCCGCCGATCCTTGGGCCGCCA
Source organism: Neodiprion fabricii (assembly GCF_021155785.1). Taxonomy (NCBI): domain Eukaryota; kingdom Metazoa; phylum Arthropoda; class Insecta; order Hymenoptera; family Diprionidae; genus Neodiprion; species Neodiprion fabricii. Next base: position 19,738,208 of record NC_060243.1, read on the forward strand.
GGTGGCGACGTGTGGCAAGACTGCCCATTGATGTTGCCAGCACGTCGAAAATACCTGTTGTCCTTCCAGGGAGAGATGAAATCTGCTTCGCGATTCGCGACGACGCCGTTGGGCCATTCAGACGACGCTGATGCGGATAACGAGTTGAACCTGGACGTGTTCATAATCCAGCACCTGCGTGAAATGACGACCGGAATGACCCTGGATAAATTCCTGATTCAATTCGAGTGTATTCCAGCCTCGGACGAGCGAAAATCGGTTGAAATTGCTGATTGGTCGTTGTGTGGAACTGACTCGTCGAGAAAATCGATCCTCAAGGATTCGACCTTTGCCCTCATCCTCGCGCCAAGTGACGCCGACTTCCTTTCTACAACTTTGATGCAGGCCAGACTATACGAGGCGCTCAGAGCCGGTGCGATTCCAGTCATCCTGGGCGGAGACCAGGTCCTGCTAAGCTACGGCGAAGTCGTCGCCTGGCGCAGGGCAGCTGTATTTCTACCCAAGGCTAGAGTCACGGAGCTGCATTTTTTGCTCCGCGCCATTCCGGACAGTGACTTACTTGCTATGCGAAGGCAGGGAAGAACCCTCTGGGAACGGTATTTGGGCGTAGCTCAGGGCGCCGTCGACACTGTCGTCGCCGTCGTCAGGGACAGACTTGGAATTCCTCCCCTTCCTGCCCCGCAGACGCCAAGTCCCAGCGTTTTCAACGAGAGCTTCATTCCCCTCCGAGCTGACAATATTGTTGCTGAACCCGAGGCTGAGGAGAGCCTTGGACCTCTTGAACCTCCCTATCCCTCCCCATCTTTCAGGAGGAATTACTCCACTTTTCTTACTCAAGGGCATATGATTTGGAACGACTGGGCTGATCCATTCAATCTTTATCCTCAACTGCCTTACGACACGGTGCTTCCCAGTGACGCCAAGTTTATTGGTGAGTTGTTTGATATTTTGTTTATTTCATGGTTTGCTTGACTTGGATTTGCAATATGAGAGTAATCGGTTAATTGTAGACTTTGATTAACTGTGTTTCCATCAATCATGTTTTCGATTAATCGATTAATCACAGCTTTGATTAGTTGCAATTTTAGTTGTTAGATTGAATGATTGATAAAAAAAAAAAAACATTAATAGAAAGGGCTTACGACTTATCGATATATTTTATGTATGTTCGATTCGTTTTGGCGATACACCAATTAATCCGCTCCTTGCATAGACCGTGTTTTCGATTAATCGATGAATCGAATTTTTTGGTTGATAGTTTTTTTATCAACCGACGCATTGATCAATTGGACAAACAATTAATAAACTCAACGATAGATTGAGTAGTCGAGCAAACCTAGTTTGGATAAATATTGGGTGAGGGACAAAACTTGGATAGGTTTTCAAACAATTTATGTTTCGTTATTTTATTTTCGCATGTTTAAAATTTCGGTACATCGGCCATTCGAAATATTGACACTTTAAATATTTACCTTTTAACTCTTTCCGCGTAAGCGTAACGATAAGTGTTCTTACTACCTATTTCATATCCATTTGTCTTTAAATATTCAGAGCATTTTTTCAAAATACTTTAGTGTAGTTTTTTACTATTTCTGAGAGTACATATGTCTATCTGTCTGCAAAACCCACGAGTAGTTATTGCAATATGTTATATACCATTATTGTTATGAACAAATTGATTGAAATAAATCGACAAAACAAAAGGAATAATTCATTTGCGAGCAAATTACTCCTGTAAGAATGTATACATTACACCTTATATGTTTTTGGGGTCACTGAATAAAATCTGAAAGCAGTTTTCAATATTCACTATTACGGATTCAATATGGCTGACGAAGGTTTCAAGTTTGATCAAATCTAGATGGAAAACTGTACTTAGGGGTTTTCAGGGTCACTGCATGATGAATCCAATCGACCAATATCTACAACAAAGTTTTATATTCGTTTTGTTTATAGTCGAGAAATCTAAAAACATCATGTCAATTGTTTGGATCCACCATGTTCAATTTTGATAGTTAGATTTCAAATTCGTCATACGCGCCCCAAAAAAAACCCGGTGCGCAGATTTTTGTCCGAATTTAATTAATTTTCTAATGACTGGCGTGCATATTGGACTCACAATCTGAAATTTTCAAAATCTGATTTTAGATTTGTGATCATCAAACCTAAAAACCCTTACAGTATTTTGTCCAGATTTAATCAAATTTGAAACTTTGCCAGGCATATTGCATCTGCCATCTTGAATTTTCAAAATCTGGTTTCAGATTCGTAATCAACACCTCCAACGACACTAGAACTAAATTGCATAAAGGTCAACTTAGAATAATAATATGTGACTCAAAGGGTTAAACGTATACTATTGTTGAAAATTGATGCTCTCAGAATAAATTACGAATACAATAATCTCCAAAAACTTATTTGTATCTTCCGTTTAGTTCTTCTCTTTTTCTAATTTTTTGTGCCCGATTTCAAACATCAAAGTATTGCGTTTGATTTTGCGCAGGATCCGAGGTCGGCTTTAGACCGATTGGAAAAGGAGCAGGCGGAGCGGGTAAGGAGTTCAGCGAGTCACTGGGTGGAAATCATCCTAGAGAACAATTTACAATTGTTATGCTAACATACGAGAGAGAGCAGGTGCTTATTAACGCCCTGGCTCGTCTTTATGGTTTGCCGTATTTGAACAAAGTTCTCGTCGTTTGGAATAGTCCAAAACCGCCAATGGAGGATTTGAGGTGGCCAGAAATCGGAGTGCCGATTCACGTAAGATGGTTTCTCGAATAATTCATTGCTGACATATTGCTGGTATATACCCAAAATCAACCGACCTTTAAGTAAAAGGCAATAACGAAGAAGAGAGAAATTAAGAGAAAATTAATTTTTTCGCTGTCTGTTTCTCCATTTACACCCAACTTGTCGAAGTTTAACCTTTAGAGGGCCAGCATTTTTCCCATAAAATTCGATATTTATTAGAGGTACGATTTTTTGTATATAAATAGTCAACACGTCCGGTGGAGTTTCCGAGTTACCTGCTAGGCTCCAAAAGAAGCCAGGCCGGCCCTCTAAAGGTTAAAGAACGATTCTCACTATTTATTCTCAACATACTTTTCCCTTCAAACTATCAGGTAATCAAGGCTCTCAGAAACAGTTTAAACAACAGATTTTTACCATTTGACGCGATCGAGACTGAAGCGGTTTTATCAATCGATGACGACGCTCATTTGCGACATGACGAAATAATGTTCGGCTTCAGGTGATTTGCTCGAATTTTTTTCTTCTCTTTCCTCGTTCATCCGCATTATTTATCCGTTTTTTGAATGTCCATTGCGTTTTTAGGGTTTGGAGAGAGCATCGTGACAGAGTCGTTGGTTTTCCGGGTCGCTTTCACGCCTGGGATCAGAATTATCACAACGCATGGAATTACAATTCGAATTACTCCTGCGAATTGTCGATGGTTTTGACCGGTGCCGCATTCTTCCACAAACACTACACTTACCTCTATACTCACTGGTTGCCTCAAGCTATCAGGGATAAAGTTGACGAATATATGAACTGTGAAGACATCGCGATGAACTTTTTGGTATCACATATCACGAGGAAACCGCCCGTCAAGGTGAAAGTCAAATAGAAGGAAAAAACAACTCAATGAAAACATTTAATTTCTATCTAACAATAATAACTTATTGTAACAACACCCCAAATCACGATTCCATCCTTGTTATCCTTGGAAACATCTTTCATTGCTCCAACCCCGATTTTCTAACCGTTTATTGTGTATTCTTGCTATCATTTCGCAACATGTCAGTATTATTTATGAATACGGTAAATATAACAGAAAGTTTTGAGCATTGGGAATGAGTTTTGTAAATTTTGACGCATTTGAATAGCTGTTTCTTTGAGAAAAGCCCAGAAATCGTCATCCTAGCAATCGAGAATATTCACTAGAAATTTTTTGAATTTTTTTCATCTGAAAGATGCTATTCTGGAACAGTTGAAAAAAATGTTGAGAATGACAACGAGTTTTTTTCTGTGTAAATCTTGAAGTTTCGCAATATCACTTGCTCACAAATGACTTGACGAAATATAAAATAGTGTACAGTGAAAAAAATTGAGAGTGGAATTGGAGAAAGTAATACTTTGTGTCTTTTAAAGGTTTTGACACTGTGTTTGGAACCGTTAGAATGAAAATGCACAATTATATTTCTTTCATCCTTCCTAATTTTCATGAATTCGTTTCTCTACTTTTCTGATCACCAGGTTACTTCACGTTGGACGTTCAGGTGTCCCGGATGTCCGGTTTCACTCTCCGAAGACGACACGCATTTCCAAGAGCGTCATAAGTGCATAAACTTCTTTTCTCAGGTAAGAAGTAACGTCTTGTGATTTTATTTTCCCCCATATCGAGGAAAAATTTAAATCGGAAACAAGAAACAGGATGTAATTTTATATTTGGGTTTTCTTGCTACAGGTTTTTGGATACATGCCGCTTTTAAATACTCAGTACAGAGCAGACTCGATATTATTCAAGACTAGAATACCGCATGACAAGCAAAAGTGTTTTAAATTTATATAATAAAAATGGACAGTTCAAGATGAAAAAGGTAATATAAATCTATTTCATCATAATCGGCATCTAGTATACATATGTATTAGGGTGCTTCTTATGTTGGTCATGTTAGCATTTCTTCGCACTCACCTCCTTAAATGTAACCAACATCTATAGAAAAAGATGTGGCTAATTGTAAGCCTCCGAATTTTTCCGGTAACTAACACGCTCCGCCAAGCAGTCGAATTTTCGTATTGAAAAATTCATGGATCAAATTTTTTTAAGAAAACTGGTTATTACTTTAAAACTATGTATTGTTATCAAAAAATTTCCTTTGGCTATTCTGTAGGAGATTTAAGGCTCTGCAAAAAAAAATCGCTTGTAAAATTTTCGTAAATCTAATATTTATCACGTTATTAGCGGCAAAATGAAGGCAGTTCTTGAAATGAACGAATTGTTTCTATGATATACAGCTTTGAAGCAATAAACAGTTTTCTTGAAAAAACTTCAATACATGTATTTTTCCATGTAAAAATTTGATTGCTTGGCGGGGCGCGTTAGAGCTATCGGAAAACTTTGGGGACTTAGTCAGATTATTTTCTGTATATGTTGATTACTTGAGGGGGGTGAATGCGAAGAAATTCAGGCATGACCAAAATAAGCACCGCCCTAATATGTATATACATATAAGAAAGCATAAAAAATGATTAATTTAATGATCAAATCAAACGGGAACTATTAGCGTTAATAACAGTAAATTTCATGTTAGTTAGATTCTGTCTCACATGAAATGTACATTTATCCTTAGAATACGATGCATTTTGGCTCGAATCTTTGACACAATGTTTTTTTTTTACTTTACTCAACAATTATTCACGGAAAAAAATATTACGAAAACTTCAAAGACCTACATAATATACACGCGTAATAAATCACGACGCATAATTAACATTGATACAATTTGGTATCAAAATGTAATTTTTCTTCGATTTGAATAGGTTTAAAAGGTATATACACATATTTTATACATTCACGTCGTAAAAGATTATAAAAATAATGATATAGATAACTTACAACACGAATATTATTCGTATTACGATATTCATACTTTGCACAAGGGGGAGAAATTCGACCATAAATTCAACCACGTTGAATATTTTCTCTAGCCTCGTTCAGAGTTGGATGCAAATATTCAAAAAGTAATTTTTCAATGCCAAAAATAATATTATATTTTACGACTGATTATAAGGCCCGTGATTGAAAGAATTCTCACCGCGTCGGCATTTCTCTACGTTATCTAACGTTAATGGCCAAAAAAGCGACAGAAACGGTATAAATTTGCTAAAACCATTTGTTTTTCACGCAATACTCTTCACACCCAAAGGCCATTGCGCAAAATTTATCAAATAATCAAGTTTTATTATCGTTTGTTCGCCCTGCTGTAAATTTACTTTATTTTAATTCTCTTCACGTATAACTCATATGATGTATTTTTAACCGTCGCTGTAGCTGCAAATAGCTGTGATTTTTTTTGTAATTTTTGTTATTCGTTATTACTAGTTTCCCAAATCAGATATTTTCTAGTACATATTAACCCTAATCGGTCACTGGGAGTGAATTTCACGCCAGACATCTTTCAAACTCCTTGTAAAGTTCAAAAATAGACTTTCATCGTTATTTTTTGTCCAAAATTAATAAAAAGAAAAAAAGAATCCGTACTTTTTTTCGCTTTACCTTAACTTTGCTGACATTTTACAATATTTAAAAAATCAACTTTGGTTAGATGCGAGAGCTTTTTCTGCGATTCTTAACCAGTGACTAGATATTTTTATTTTTTTTTTTACATTTTTAGAACTCATTGTTGAAGGAGAATATAATTTTTTTGGAACTGGGGTGAATTTTACCCCGTGTAACCGTTGTGCGGTTCTACCGAGGTGTGACCTATTAGGGTTGAATATCTTCGTTTTACCGGTAGCTAATGATATACATATTTATTAAACTATCTAAACGTTAACAACGTGACAATTTTAACGCGACAGAGATTTTTCTACCAGTGATCGCATTATTTTATTAGTTTTATGTATATTATATTTATTTGATTTTAATCTCTACATATCTTCATTTTAATAACGATTTGCGGTCAATCAGCAGTTACACGTATACAGAGTGAATTACTAATGATAGAATGCTCAGTCGCCCGCTATAGTTTAATGCGCATGCGCCACAATTCGAAAGCAGTTGTTTGCCAGGGTGAACAACCGTCATAAATTTAGACGGCAGTTCGGCGCGACGTAACGTAACTTGAAAATTTTCGAGGTTACGTTGGTACGAGGTTACGATGGTTGGTCGCCCTGGCAGACATCGGCTCTCGGATTGTAGCACATGCGCAATAAACTATAGCTGATGACGGACGATTCTACCGTTAGCAATTCACTCGGTATACATCGGGAAGAAGCGAGCAAAATGGGCCCCTTAAAGGAATCTTTATATTTTAAGCGTTATTGATGTTTTTTGAAGTCCTACTTGATTATACAAGGAATCTATTTTTCCCGCCTCTCCTCTATGTATACAAAATGAAAAAAACAAAATGAAACGTACAAATGTCTTATTATTTTATACATATGTAACATAGAGTTAGGTGGGTTTATGCCATATGATTTTCAGTGTTGTTTTATACTGCCCTCAAATTATTCCATAATTTTTTTTTTTTTTCTTTTAATAATAAAAATTTATATGTTCGTAACCCTTTCATGCATTAACTTGCAATTACAATTTTTTTTGTTGTGCTTAATTTTCGCGATAGCAGAAAATGAAAAAAATTAAACAAGTCATTCTAACACCTGATTTAGGGTATTCTTGTTCTTTTCATTATTTTGTTTCATTTCCAGGATGTTTTTGGTTTCTTTAATCGCAGAATTTTTGACATGAAATAACAAAGTTACGTTGAAAATGAAAAGAAAAAACGTATTTGTGTGAAAAATTGTGTGTTAAAAATGAAAGGGTTGAAAAAAAGTTGAAAGAATGAAAAGAAAGAAGCGAGATCACGGGAAGCAACGAATCAACTATTGTAAATATCTGATCCAATTTATGTATATAGTATACATACTATACTGTATGATATTAGGTGTAATTTCGAGTTGTGTCATAGTAATTTTTAAGAATATATTATGTATATACATATATACCTGACTGTTCATACTATCTGCCATTATACGAATTATATGAATAATATCTGTATCTACTAGTTAACAATAGCATTTTTCTGTACCACCTATTGTTCGCTTATTTATTAGTAGAATTATTTCTACCGTTAAAAATAGGTATCGCATAAAGATTTATGAATTTTTTTCATTCCGTTGCTCCTGATCTACTCATTAACGTTATAATTATGATTATGATTGTTATTTTATACCACAATGTCAGATTTATTTCTTGATCACACTGTGTATGAAATCGTGATGTTTTTTTTTCCAATTTTGTGAAAGCAATGTAGAAGGAAACAAAATAGATACAAAAATCATTGTACCTGATATTGATGACTTCGCGTTGTTTCAAAAACTTTTCAAATCAAGAAACAGTTTCAAAATAGACTGATCCAGACCAACGATACGCGTGTAGTTAGAAGACGTGTTTCAGTTTCATAATTTTTCCCCACTGCGTCAGTTTGTTTCTTTCGTAAGTTGAATCGGTATTGAGATCTTTAAATTCGCAATTCGATCTCTGATGGCAGTAAATTATATGTATATTCACTAACCATTCTAACTGCATCGTATTTAATTATGAAACCGATTTTTCACCCCATATTTTACCTTACATTGATTTAATGTCGTAAAATAAAAGTCCGACATCTTGCATAATGCTTGATATTCGTTAGAATCACCTGAAAGAATCAGCTGTTACAAACCTTCGGCGCCATATTGCTCATACCAAGGAAAATGCGATTGCCGTTATTTTGTGACTTACAATACATGCACACACGTACGAGTGATTTTCGAGGGTTGACTTTTTGGGCACAAAAAAGTGTTTATTAGATGTTTGAAGACAAAAAATTATACCTTCGGTAAAAATGTTTGCCGTGAAATAACGGCCAAATATTTCGGATTTACATCATCGCGAAAAACGTGAAAATTGCCGCGGTTGAAATACTTGCAATCTTATTTCAGCTCAGCACTTACATACGGAGTTTGCTCGACATCGAATATTATTTCACGCCAAAGATTATGACGGCAAGAGCAGCTGAAGCGTAACTTCACATTTAACTAAGCTCTGATGATTGAGAATTCTGCGCGCAACAAATCAGTTGCACAGTAATGTTCATCATTAATTTCCCCTTCCGACTACCTTGTTTTCGGTCCGAAAAAAATGCGAGTTCGATTTTGTACGAATTATGTGACAATGATTCCCAATATTTTACATCGGCTGCAACAGCAGTCATTGTCACATAATTCGTACAAAATCGAACTCGTATTTTTTTCGTATAGAATTGAACTCTCATTTTGTTTCGGACCGAAAACAAGTTAGCCGGAAGGGGAAGGCATGAATGAGTACGTTACTGTACACGTGTAGAGGTATCGCAAGAAAGAGTAAACGGCTGAAAAAGTGGATTAAATTTGCGAATTTACATCTCGACAACCAATTATTCAGTTATATCGGAGATATTCATATGTAGATCGAGTTTTACTTGCTTGTTTTTTATTAATTCAATTAATAGGAAGAAATATCGAAACAAATCCTAATCGAATTGAATAATTGGCTGTCGAGACTGGAGATACGAATTCTCAAGATTCTTTAACATTTCCAACCTCCGTTAACTGAACGGTTGTAACCAGTAGAAAGATTTATAGAATTATCCAATGAACACCAAGTTTATTTGCACTCACAAAAGACTTCTTCTGCCATATTTGGTAGAGTGAAAAAGACTAATTTTCGTCCCTTTCCTTTTTGGGTGCAGTGTAACATTATGCGGTGTATAAGGTGTCTCCTCGTCAATACTCTATTAAAAATTTCACCCCCGGATATTCCCGCCCCCCGAATTCGGTTCTTTGCCACTCTTGTTCTGCCCCCTTTCCTCCTTTTTGTCATCCCGCACCTTCGTTCTCTCGCCTCGAGCCGGTCGGTCGGTCGTCTGCGGTCTCCGCTCATTTCTTACGCCGCGTTGCGGACAGATCTGATTGATGAGCGTTGGACCGGTGCCAGAGATGCTGCCGACACTGCTGTCGGCGCCATTTCCTACAGCGCATAATCAATGCCCCCCGGTAGCCACCCTCCCGTACCTCCTTTTACCCCCTTCTACCGGCTAGGAAAAGTTGCAATTTGTGACACGTGAGATGCAGAAGTACGTATAATAACGATAACTCACGCCACTTCTACCTCAGTCTTGCAACCTCGCATGCTCCATTCCCACCGAAATCCTCACATCGTGTTTCTCTGATCGGTTTCTCTCTGCAGTCTCCGTTCCTTTCTACTATTATACATCACGCGGTTTTAGTCTTCTTTCTTATTTCAGGCACATTATTTTATGCCATTGATAACGTGACTTTATCCGGTCGTTCACATTTTACTATTATTACAGTTTGATGTCTACTCCTTTCTCACACGTTTTTACGTACAAGTGATTTTTGCAGGCTGAATTCTCGGTTACTAGAAATTGGCTGAAGGTGAAATTATATCTCAGTATCCGATGTTGTAATTTTCTGTGTCTTGAAATAATATCTGATATCCAACGACCTCCAAACGTTAGTATAGAGCTGAAATAAAATTCCCAGTGTGTCTAACAGCAGCCATTCTGATTTTGCGCCTATAGTTCGAATCTGTTGACGAATACCGTAAAAAATATAATGCCAATCTATAATTGTCTGACGTTAATTCACACCAGACATTCTGATCGAAGAAATCATGTTTTACCGAAATATTTGTTAAATATCTTTGCATTGTGAAATGTATCTCTCATGTCAAAACAATTATTGCAATGGATCTCCCATTTGTAAATCATCGATGCTTCAGAGAAGTTGGGCATTCTTGATTTCTGTGCATTTTTAAGTAGCGCATAAAATTGATAGATTACGTTTTTGGATTTTTGAAACATAGAATTTCTTCAATGTACTTAAAAATCGTGCTCAAATCTAACGAATAGTGAAGGGAAATATTGAATTTCAATTCTGGAATATCTTCGTAAAGGAAGCAGTAAATTTTTTATTTTTGGAATAATTTTCTTTTACAGCATATCCCAAGTTCTAAAAATGCATGGGAAATTGAGTTGTTAGTCCAGGAATCCCGGAAAAGTCAAAGAATTTCGAAGACACAGAAAAATGAACAACAGAAGAAAATGGAAAAGACGAATAGGAAGTGAAATAAAAGAAGAAGAAGCAGAAGAAGAAAAGGACGAAGTTTTCAACCATCCAGCCTCATGCTTCCCGGCTGTAAGTCATAGCTTATGGGAGAGGCGGGCAAAATGAGAATCTTAAGGGTGGAATAACGTTAGACCAATTTCGACGAAGCAATTTTTTTATGCCTGTGGTCCAAAAATAGATTTCAAACTTTATCGACATTTGTTAAAATGTCATTTGTTTGTATAATGGACCCATTTTCCCTGCTAGGGCCCATCCCGCACGCCTCTCCCCTACCACAAAAATTCATAAAATAAAAACGGGCAAAAACGGAGATGAAGATGCAGAAAAATACATCTCGGATGGATCAATTGTCCAAGGCGTTTAGGATTCCACAAGTATGGAGGAAAGCACGGAAAAGCCGAATGCTTTGATTCGGTTTCTCATTTGCGAAAACGCGCCTTCTCCAATGAATCCGAATCGCCTCCAAAGAGACTTGAATTTGCTTCGGCGTAGTCTCTATATTCAATGCAATTTCGCAATATAAGTTATACTCACGGATCGACGATTTCCAATGAATCCCGTATACTTCAAATGACTGCAAATTACCTTAAATCAGCGCATGAACTTTGATTTCCACGACTATTTCACAAGTGAATGTTTACTGACAGGAAAATGCTGGGAAATTTGTCATTCGTAACAACAAACACCAAAAATAAAAAAAAAAGAATGCTCGAGAGTAAAAGAAGTTGATCCAAACGTAAGCTGTTTCAATAAATACGGATCAGCAATTCGTTTACGAATTCGCGATGGAAAAACAAGGCCACACAGAAAGTTTCACGCTGATTTCGAGGATTGAGCCCTGATTCCTGGGATGCGAGTAGTTTATACCTTCATTTTTAACCTCTCTGAATGTTGCGCAACAAGTACCGCGGCAGATGATCTCTGCAACTGATCGGTTGAATTGAAAAAGAGGAAACAGCAAATAACCACATCAATTGCAATTACAGTTTTTCAGTATTTCTGAAGTAATTGACCCACAAGTTTAAACGATAATGCAGGTTACTATTCAACTACACCTATAGTTGTAATCAAGGCGAATCAACGCTAATCAACTTTTTCCAAAAATTCGCTCATACACAAAGATTATTGCGCAATTACACGAACATTTTACGTAAAAAATCTTTGTGGAATAACGGTTATTGACCAGACATTTTCAGACAGACGGATTCAAACATTTATAGTGTGAAACCAACATGGCCACCGTTCGGCGCTCTTCGAGCTTTGTTTCAACTCGATCATCTTCTAGACTTGACAGTTTACATCAAAAACCATTTCAAGGCAAACTATCTTACAGCTGACAATGTAATACGAACTGTTTTTGAAAGAACTCCGAAGAACTGAGCTTATTGTCATCTGTAAAACGATTGAAAAGTTATTCATTTTTAAGGACACTTGAACGTATCTTGGGATTATTTTGGCTTTATTGTTGTCAATGAAATAGAAGAATTCGATCCGACATAAATATAACTTGAGATAAATCTAACAGTGATTCGATATTTGTATGTATTAATTCGAATAATTCGATTCGACGACGATTTGCACACCGCCAATAATTATGTAAAACCCGTTTTAAAGTCCTGTTTTATTAATTAATGCCATGATAACACCGGTCTTTGGGAGGCATGAAGTGTGCATGGCCGTGCGGCGGCTTCCGGAGAACGCGTCGAGTCAAAATTGGCGGTTCTCCGGCGTCGCGGGAGCATCGACGTGGTAGAATTCTTTGGGGGTTGATTCGGGGGTAGTGGAGTCGTCGCGATGTCGAGCGCCATTGGCGTTGGCGTTGATCAATACGGGGCGTCGGGTGACGTAAGCAGCGTCCCGGTCCGAGGATTGGCCCGAGGTTCGCTCCGCATCCGATTATTTATTCAGACCGCATGAACGAGTGATTTGGCGTCCGGGTGCCCGCCGCCTACGCAGAAGAGATCGGCCTCCGACGGCACGGGCATTGCAGCCCCTGAAGAGCCGGAGCGGCTTGAAGCCAGCCGAGATACATGCTCGGGGGGCGGCGGCGCGGAGAAGAAGCTTTCCGCCCCCGCTTCCGCGGCCCAGGTGGCGCCACCTGCGCCAACGTCAACGCGAATAAAGCTCCCTCGGCAATAGTGTTCGCGCAAATCGTCACCGGAGAATGGTGGTCCGGGTTGAGGCCACGCCGTGTCGATGGTCGCGCGGTCGGCCCAGCTTCGAGAAAATCCACCGAACGTAACGCGCGTCGGTTATCACACGTTATTGTGCACGGAAGAGAGCCAGGCTGAACAGCCGGGTAAACAGACCAGTGATATCCACCCAGTGGAGAGCTGATAACGGAACTGCGAAAGCGGATCGGGACTGAAGAAAAACCAGGCATAGCCGTTCACGGGGTTATGGGTGTGGATCGCGCTGAGTCTTCGTTCCGCTGCCCGGTGTTGTTCGAGCTTATTTTCACGGTTGGAAACAGGGGTCGGTTGGCGGTAGGCAGATGAAGATCGGGTGAGGAGTTGAACCTCGGATACTTGCTGCAAGAGTGTTATCTGGTGACAGACTGTGGGACGCGCAGACCGTGGTGATAATATGTCGTGTTGGGTGAGCAGCGGGCCCGATATTAGTCCAAAAGTGACGCTAGCGGTGAACAGAGACTGGTGCGACCCTCCTCGACGGAATTGACTCCCCTCAATACCCAGACAAGCGGAGACCGAATTGTCGGGACTGTGGTCCGAAACCGCGGACCCTGGATGTGGGGTTGTTTGCTGATGTTGGTAGACCGTAGTGCGCGGAAATTGTTTTATTAGTCAATCGAATCTTTCGGCACTCACTGGGTGACTTTGAGTACTGATCCGTGAGCGTGTGTGTGGCATTGAACGTTCGTCCTGTTGAAATAATCCTGAAACAATAATTTTTTCAGTCTGAAGATAACTTAATACAGCTAGAGGATAACCATAAGTACACTAAAAAAAAATAACAAAATAGTGCTGCATCATAACGACGAAGCCGCCAACTGTTACTGTTCCGTTTTCGAGCCGAATTATCTCTACGGTTTTCTTGTTCACTCCCTCTGTCTCTCTTTCTCCTCTATCTATTTCTTACTTTTTTTCTTATATTTTGACGGGATTTGTACCGATGCACGAGGAAAGTGCGTGCGACCTGTTTTTCGTTCGAAACTGTACATAGATACCTACTACTCGAGGTGCTCCACATATCGTGGACTTGTGACCTGACCCGTTTGCCCGTTTGGAATCAATGCTCCTGGTGCTGCTGGTGGAATCTCGTCCTCTGTTGAAGAATCCTGGATCCTTGGCCGGCGAAGGATCGTCACCTGAAAGCTGAAGTAGTAAAACGAAGAAAAAACGTAGAACTTTAGAGGTGCATGCCAAGGTGATCTGCAGTTTGAGAAGTGAAAACCGTCATACGCTGGAAGTGAATTATAGGGTTGTAGGTGAATCCTATTTCACGATTAGAGAGGGAGAGAGATATAGAGAGAATTACCGCCAGCTATATAACGATGGTTGTGTGCATGGCGTGGATTCATTCAGAACGCGTTGCCGACTATTGATCCTGACTACGTTTACCCGTTAAGGAGGATTTATTTGTATCCCCCTCCCCCCCATCCCACCTCAACCCCCCGTCACCCCTAGTCAGTGCAGTGGTGCAGCAACGACAGCAGCAATACAAGTGTGACGTGTGGAGCGCGTTACGACGGTATAAATAGTGACAAGAAAGACGAGGCTGGAAGATGAAGAGAGAGGCAGAGAGAGAGAGTGCATGGCTGGAGGTTTAATCTAGCCTTGATAATACACCTATTCAAGCCGCGGTTAAATGATGGTAAAACCGCCTCACATTCTGCGATCATGATTTGTTATACGAACGATGCGAATGACGCAAGTGCAAGATACCTCAAATCAAAGGACATTCGCAAAATCGACGATTCACTTTCAGAGACGACGATCAGTGTAGTTGTTGGACCGCCAGTTGTAGAATTTTTTAACCTCTGCAAGCTACTGCAGCGTGCTTCCGGATATTGTAACGATAATAATAATAACAACTATAATAATAATAATAGTAATAACAACAATAATATTAATAGTAATAATTATTGTATATTTAGTGCTGCAGTGACGATAGTACTGAATCGGTGCAGTTTATTACATAGAAGAGTTTGTTTGACGAGATCGACGCCCTTTGTTGTAACGGGTGCAAATTATTGGTGGAGGATTTGTAACAGTGGACTTAATGAGTTCATAGTGATTTGTCTATTAACGATCATAATCGAGGCGTTCCTCGGCTTTTTTTCGTCGTCTTCCGAGGTTTTTCTTGTCTCATTTTCACGCCTTGTTCGCCGTGTTTGGCTCCTCGGTGGCGGATGACTCCGCCGACGAGTCGCCCCGTAGTTGTAGTCAACGCCCCATGTGTCTCGATCAGCCTCCTGGAGAACAGGCGCCCACTATCCCGGCATTACGGACCGCGGTTTGTTCCACAGCTCCAGCTGTTGCCCCTAACGTGCCGGCATTTTTTTATACCTTTATCAATTATTAAGACGGAAACAAAAGTGGAGGACAGGGTTGCGCCCCCGGGATCAGTCGGGCCGTGATGGCGGACCTCCCAGACATGTCGCACCTAACTCCAGAAGAAAGGCGCATCATCGAGAGCGTCATGATGCGCCAAAAACAGGAGGAAGAACGGGAAAACGAGATTATGAGGTTAGTATTCACCAGATGTCATCACCCACCGTCAATCGTCCAAACACTTCGTTCAATGTTCATAACATTGCAACACATCGCAGGATGCACTATCAAGAATGGTGCATGTCGAAGTGCCAATAGCAAAACATGACTAAGTCAGAAAACCGTTCATCCTTGTTGTGAAAGGTTCATTCGTTCAGATTCATTTCAACCATATACTCCCAGAATGTGACAACTTATCAATAGTTATCCATTCTATGACTTTTACCAAATTTTTTGGTCACGTGACTTAACAATCTAACCTAATCCAACCGATCCAGATCTAACTTACGTCCTTCCACAAGCAACAGATTATTAACATAGCTTCTGGTATATTTCAAAGGGTGGTCAATAGATTTCATTACTTTTTTTCAAATGCTATGGGTGTGTTTATTTAGAGCTATTTATCACCAAACTTGAAAGAAAATGTTGGAATTATACTTGACATAACGATGTTTGCAATGCACCTGGTTTTTAATATCCAACGAACAATATTCCCTGGAGGTATTACGGTATATTTTTCTGAACTGTTCATCTATTGCAATGTTGATTTTTCAAATTTCTAACCCAACCGCTCGCAGTTGATTGCATTGATTTTATCTATGAATGCCTGACACGTAAATACATTGACGGAAGGTGAAAGTTATGGGCTATTATGAATGGTTCAGGGGAATGTTATCTTCGCTACGAAAACTTGACTGAGTATCTAAATAACACTGTGTATCATGTATGTATGTATGGATGGCAATACAAATGCAACTCAAGAGAGACGTATCGCGCAACGATAATGAATATAATTTTTTCATCATACCAGCAAAGTGCTGCCTAAATTCATCATAGATCACCATGATCCGAGAACTTTTTACCCTATAAAATATTTTCATAGTGTAATTATATTTTGATTCCTTGAACGGTGTATGATTATTGCGTGTACTTCAGTTGATTGATGCGTAAATAGGCGACAGATACTTGAATTCAGCGATGTTGTCGGAATTATAATTACATTGGATAAAATTTGACGAAAGTACTAAAGCATTTTTGCAACATTCTCTAAAGGTGCACAAAACACAATGTAATGAAAGAAATTGATATTTCAAAAGTGGGACAAGTCATCCTAACAATTTACTCACGTTTATTTACAACAATATTAAAACATGACCAACGAATGGCGGTAGTTAAGATTAAAACACGTCCTCAAGTATCAAAATCTGTGTCCGTTCACTTGGAAAATTTGAACCTCGTGCCGATTGATAATCAATTCACGTTTTGGAGGTACTTGCTGATGTTTGTGACGAAGTGTAAGGAGAGCCTAAAAATTATGTAGGAGAACGGATATATGATTAGACTCTGGTGGAGTAAAGTAAAAAAACATACTGTTAGAACAAAAAAAAAATCAAGCGAATAGTGTATTAGTTTATTCCAAACATGGAAATCCAACTTAAATTGGAGTTGAAGCTTCATTTCAATTATTCACTGTGTTTTTCGCCTCAATTGTATCTGTACGAAAAATGTTGACGGATTTCTTTAAGGTGTCAGAAGTCGAAGAATACCGGTTACGACCATTTCTGAGGTGGCGACTGCTGGGCGATTGTACGCAGATAGAAAGTAAAACAATATAGCTCCGAGATAAATCAGTTTAGATGGGCAACTGGCGGGGTGATATATCCTTATCACAAATGCAAGGCATGCCATGTGAAGTGAAAGATACTTTTCCAACACTCCATCAACACGCATCTACAACAAGGACTTCTGATAGACCTCCCTTCAAGTCTTAGCTCTTTGAATCGTCACTGTGGGACTGAAAGTAGAATAATTTAAGAAACCTTTGAGTTCTCACTATGGAAAAAAAAAGATAGAGAGACAGAGACAGAGAGAGAGAGAGAGGGCGTATACGCCCTAATAGCATTCTGAGGTAAGTCTGCCTACAGGCTGCAACTGCGGACACGATGTGTCTGCTTTCCACATTTGACTGCGGGTCGACATCAGAATCTGCATTATTCGAAATCTTGCATAAGTCACGTGGCGGAAAGTCACCGTCAGGAAAGATTATGTATTGACTCTGTAGATAGACTTCCCACAGAGTCTTTTTAAATTTTTGCAACTGAAGGCAATACTACTGGGGCGAGAGATGGGGCAAACCCACCCTGTGTTCGGAATGACTCTTAGAGACATCTTTTCAGACCTCGGAATAAAAGCAAAGTTTTCAACGGCTGATCGAGGAAGCTTGTAATACGAATCTGCAGGGTAGTGCTCATCCATCTCTACATGTCACTGTATATAACGGGTTATGTTTATAAACGTGGGGGAGAAAAATGACGATAGATCCATTAGACTGGCATCCGTCTATACCGCAGAGCCCATTTCGCAAAAGGACGTAAAAGTTTAAGGTTCATGCATATATCAGGTTTTTGACACCCTTACACATACCTTTCGCACATTTTATCGGCCGTTACTCTCTGCACGCGGGCACTGGAAGGGTTTTCCACGGGAATAAAATCTCTTCGGCTTCGCAACGACCGCAGCACCTAACCCGTAGAATCCTGAGGCGAAGACGGTACTGCCGAAGGTCATCGTTGTCCGTAGGTACCTGGCCCACAGGTCATACATTTCACATTTCCAACCTCGCGGCTGACAGCTTCTCGCATTCCCAGTTGTCATTATTCTCGTATGTTCTTTTCACAGCACGCGTTTTCCAATGGATATAGTTGATACAGGTGACTGTCTGTCGTATGTATATCAAACGCCAAGAGTGTTCTAGGCTTGGATTATTCTTCATCTAGGTGCTCAACGCCAACAAGAAACCCCAGACCAAAGGGTCGAGTAGTTGCGCAATAAAATATAAAAACGAAGAAGGAATCAGAAGAGCACTGAGTAAAGAAAGGAATTGCACTACCCTTTAGCCTCGATTTCGCTATGCTCATAGTCGCCTCTGCAGTTTTAGTTATCGATCGCGGAAAAGCGTTGGCGGTAGAAGCGGAGGAGGAGAAAGGGAGGTTGCAGTAGGTAGCGTGGGCTGCTTTTCCAGCGTTAGGAGTTTGATCACTTGCATATAATGCGCGACTTCCCTGTAGTTTTCGTTACCGCTCGTCATCTTGAAGTCATTCGTTGATTCGCGTGCACTGCACTTTGTAATCGGTAATGATCGGGCTTGAAAACTTTCTCGTCTCCTTCACAATTCTCCCCTTTTTCTGAATACTGACAAAGTAGATTGGATATACATATATATGCATTGGCAAGGTTCGTTCGATTTGCTATTCCTCCTTTCACCCTGACGTTTTTGATTTTGACACTTTTTTTTCCAATTCTTCTTTCTTAAGCCCCCCTGATCAACACCTTGATTAATTATTTCCGTAATTCAGAGGAGGATTAATTACCAATCGAGTAACGATACTAAGCCGTAAAAGGTCGTTAAAGGACTTTTATATAGTTATACCTAGGGCTCTCATGCATGATCTGACACATGGAACTCACTCTAGAAGCATCGATGTCATTGCATAAGACTGCATCATGCAGAGGGTATACGAGTATAGCAAAGTTCTGATCCATTGATATACCTAATTTACGACAGCAGTGAAAATCGATGCTTTAGTGCGACCTGGGAATACGTTCGGAGTATTTTTCAGCTTTCAGTTGGTTGTAAGCGTAACTTAACCAGTTGACAAGGTGCCAACAACCCCTGGGAAACTTCTCTACTTTACACATGCAGACGGGGCGCTCCTCAGCAGCCCGTCTTCGCCCTCGACTATAAATGCATGGAGCGAACCAGTTTGGCTCCAACTCCGTCCAACACACTCCTACACCCGCTAATGCCACCCCTTTCCACTCAATGCGTGGAAACGCATACATCCACATACTCTGCAAGCCAGTGGCAATACCCGTTAGGTGCACCAGAGACGATGCTCTGGGTGGTGGTGCGTTGCGAAAGATGAACAATGTAACTCGGATCGAGGTCATAACTGCATAAGGGATGCTTCAGCTAATTTCTCCACCGTTACTTTAAAAGCAAATTGCATTCCACGTTCCCGTAGTGTGAATTATACCTAGGCAACAAGATGCTATAGCTTTGGAATGTTTTATGGACAATGTTATACAGTTGAGAACGTGTTTTTCTTTTTCGTTGTAATTTTAACACTTGCCTGCAGTGCCCAAAACTTTCTTTTCACTACACGAAATTTTTCAGACTATTGCTATAGTAAGACAATTTTTTATATAGGTTTTTTTTATCGTTGCCCGATCCTTTTTGGTAATGTAAAATAATGTATTTGGTGACATTTCCTGTTGTCCGTTTGAAAGACGTTCTTACACGATTGTTTTTTGCCGCTGGAAAGAGGACGTTGTGAAAACTGATGGATGGACTTGACGCAATGTTGACGGATGATTATTTTGCTTTCTTTAAAATCTAAAGATTTAGGCTGAATTTCTTGTGATGAAAAAGTGTCCGTGAAACTATAGGCCGCTTGTCGCACGACACAGTCTTTTGAGAATTAGTAATTTCGCAAGACATGGCTGTTGCTCGACGGATCGAAGTTTTCAGACCACTTTTCAGGGGATGCTACAGTATCGTCGAGGGTGTTTTGTCAAGCTAAATGAAGTCGGATCTATTCTTAGCTTCTGGGTCTATTTTAAATATGTATTTGTATTGGAATCCTTAGATTTATCAGAAGCATCTGATCGCACTAAATATACAAATTACACTGACTGCAGGGTTACATTCAATTAAGGAAAAGGTTTTTTTCTACCGTACGTTATACTCCAAATTGACTCAAAGTCACGAAAATAAAATCCAACAACCTGCACGATATCTTCTGAGGCTTAGTATTTATCAAATTTGCCTAAAGCGATCAGTTGTTACAAATTTCGCCATATTGCTCTAACCACGCACACACTAAGGATCCCAATACGTAACAATTTTGTTGTTAGTGTCATTAGTTCGAGAAACTATGTGGTAAATATAGAGTCCACGTTTGGAGTACTTGGTCGATTATCGTTGTTCGATTGAGCGTCGGCTAGAGTATTATTTGGGACTGGTGAAGTATTGCATAAAGATATTGGGGGGATGGGTATCCATCCATGGTAATGCAACGAAGAATGTGTTGAAGATAGGCTGTCCTAACCTATTTTTGTTGCAACGGTTGCAGCCGAGCTGACTGAGTTCCAATCGATTTTATCGGGTATATCTTGTTGAGTATAGCTTTCTTTGGGGTTTCTTTGTCATACACTGTCTAAGTATATACCGAAAGTCGCTGTATGCAGCATAAGGAAAGAATCTGAGAGGCAGAAATCCATAGTCGGTAAGATTGTAATCGTGACAAACAGCCACGCGAATAGTAAGGTCCAATTTTCTGTCTCGTTCACTTTCGGGTGTAGGTATAGATAATCGGACTGCGGAGTTTTCTATTGTGCTGAGAGCCCTCTTTTCGCTCTCTGTCTTCTCCGCTTCCTCTGTACCCGTCACATTTCTATCATGTAAATGCTGGTCCGTCCCACCGCCACCGCAGCCCAGAGTCCATGCTTTTACCTCTCCTCTCTCCTCTCCCTCTCCTCTTCGCCGCAGGCCCTGGGCTTTGCTCCGCTCGACCCTGATCCTTAAGCCAGCAGCGCGAAAATAGAAATCCTTTATCTCCCGAAGACTGTCCATGGGTATACATTATATACTGTAGATTGATATCGACCTATACCCGAAAACCAGATACCGAAGTGACGACGCTCCCGTGAGTTTAAACATAGATAACTTCGCCGTGTCATTTGGACTCCAATTTCGTACCGTCAACCAGTATTTCCTCACATTTCAATCATACTTAAAAATAAAAAAAGGGTCAGAGAATCCCCTGTCTCTATCTATTGAAAATTCACTTAACATTATGCAATGCTTCTCTTCAACTTGCCAGCCTGTGAATCGCACGACTTGGTTGCGTAATCGAGGGTGCTGAGTCACTCATCAGGTCACGAGGTAGCATATCGTGGAAACCTTCTATGGTCATGTGTATAGCAAGAAAGAGCAGTTTTTTTTCCCCACATTATTGATATCCTCATTTTTCCCGCTTTCATATCCGCAGGCAAACGTTCCTAGATTACCTTTGCCCTATGACGTCCGAGGCCTAGGGCAATATCATGTATACATCATCGACCACTAGCATAGGTTCGTGATCATTCTATCATTCGTTCGAAGATGAATTTAAAAATTGAACCGATACGCGAAAGCATCGTATTACGGATTGTGAATTATTGTATACTAATATGATTCCAGGCGAAAACAAGACGAAGTTCAGGTATTGGAGGAAACGATTCGGGCGCGGTCAGAGCAGCACAAAAAGGCAGGGGTGGAGCTTGATGCCACCTGCCACATCTGTCTCAAGACTAAGTTCGCCGACGGTGTTGGCCACATCTGCAATTACTGCAACATCCGGTGCTGCGCGAGATGCGGTGGAAAAGTTACACTTCGTTCGACAAAGGTATGTTATAACTTCGAAAGAACATTATATACCAGTCAGATTAGCAGCCACACGATGCATCGACTGAAACGGGATCGCGTCTTGACCAATCAGGGTTTGGGCTACGTGCTGGCGATCAAGGTGTGGAGAATACTAGATCTGAGACCAGACCACCCGTGGCCACAGCGTTTTTAAACTGTCGTATTAGAGAGTTGGAAGGGGAAAAGAATACTGCAGGTGCTCGCTTCGGGGAATTAAATTTGCGGTGAGGGCCGAGGTTATTTCCGTTCGCCTGTGATCGACTCTTCTGGACCTCGACTTCCGCCGAAGAATAGCTGCTGCGCTCCTTTTCCTCGCTCCGTACCACTGCCAGCATTCTGTCTAGAACGTATATCGCAATCGCCAGATAAAATTTCAACCAGTTTTTCCCCCTCGGCATAAGTGCACTGCGTTTGACATCTTGTGTTACATCTGCAATCGCCGTCTCGAACCACAAAACACAGCAAGATCACGGGTTACCGACCTCGATTGCCAATGTTCTTCTATACTCAGCTGCTATTTCTTAAATCAGAATGTCACAAACGTGTAGACAAACGCTTTCAACACGGCGAGTTAGTTGCCAATGATATGTCCGGTAGTTCGGTAAGCTTTTTCAATTGATCGGCATTTTTCGTTCATTTGAAAATAAGTCCGGAGAACGAAGACACGCACCTTATCTTTATCAAAGTCGACGAAATCACTGATCATTCACTGGACTCTTGAAGTGTATGCTTTGCGTCGGTGTGCGGTTGAATACGCTTGTGGTCCATCACGGAGAACCAAGAGTGAATGGATCTAGATTCGGTGTCCTACAAGTCAGCCGGGGGTGTAATTACGCGAAGCTGAAACAAGTTCGGAGAAATGCTACTGTGCAATAGTGAAAAGACGGTGCAGCAAGTAGTGAAAAGACCCTCAGTCTGAACTTCCTTTGGAAGCTGTCTCATCGAAGCAAGATATCTTGCTCCTATGTGACTAGGGAAGTCCGGGTGAAATTTTACCTCCGTATCCTGCAGGATCAGGGAGGAGTTAGGACACACTAGGGAGCTGAGCTGAGCTGAGCTGAGCTGAGCTGAGCTGAGCTGAGTTGAGTCTCAACTGAAACTTTCTCGTCGGGATAGTGAAAAAAGTTACGCTGGTGGCACCAGTTTGCGAGTCATAGTCGTGACTCGCTGCAGGTAGTACTAACGGTACCATAAGAACGGATTGGCGACAGATTATCCATCATATTTTGTAATTTTTTGCTATCAGCATTATTATGGTCTATCGGGTTTTAGGACGCCGGAGCCATAATCCTTCGACTAAAAGTCCCACCACTCATGCTTATCATAGATTATTTACTCAAATATCATCTTCGGTCCTTTATTCGTAAATTTGCAAATGAGTACAATACAGAAAATGTAGGTTTCATGCGGAGAATTCCTGGACCTTGAAATCGAAAAACCTGATCACTTCCGTACGAAATGTAAACGGTCAGTGGTTGTTTGGTTCTCGGTAGTCGTCAGAGGCCCGTCTAAAGCCATGGACCGCGTGTTGGCCGGGAACGTTACGTGGATTTTATACACCGGACTCGGCTCAGGTTTGCGTGGGAGCACATGAATGGGTGCGTCCCTGTGTGACGTCACGGCGATGGTGCGGTACGCGGAGGACAGCGGGAAGCGGGAGGGAAGAAGAAAGAGAAGGAGAGGAAGAGAGAGAGTTGCTGGAGGGCAGAGGGGATGGAGGGACGTGACGCAACATATTGATCTAAGTGTAGACTGCGGCAGGGCGAGGGACGGAAAGTGAGGGGGATGGAAAGAGAGTACAGGGTGTCTGTGAGTTCCGGTCGAAGGAATAATAAATACTGACTACCAAAGGGTTCGGTTACCGTGATTGGATTTTTTTTCACGGCCTCTTAAATCAGGCATCTAGTCATTGAGAAGTGTGTAAAACCCTTGAAGTATCGGAGAGCATGCAGGAAAACGATCAGAAATCATCTCGATTCGGAAAACACTGACAGCCAGTTTAAGTACTAAATAACAGACGTGTGTATATGGGAGGTTCGTGTTACGACGTGGGGTGAATAGGGTGGATGGATAATTTCTGAGTCACCTTTTTGATCCCGTCGTGGTATAGTTGTACCTCAGAGATTCACTCCTCTGATTCTCCACCCCATCCCGTACTGCCTTTTGTACAATATACGGACAATGTACATTCGATACACGGTTCTCGGTACGATTTTTCTCTTCCACCCTGCAGTAGAAAATCATGAGCACGGTCTTGGTTACGTGGGCGTGCAGGTATATCGATCAGTTTACGGCGTCGCGAGGTACCCCAGACAAAATGTTTCGCGATCGTTGAGCCGCCTCTGGACCACCAGAAGAGATCCTTTATTCTGCTTATGCTCATGGAGTAGCAGTGCGAGTTCGAGTTTCATTCTTTAGGAGCGTTTTCTTCATGATCTTGGTTCCAAGTTGAAGGGTTACCCTACTGTCACAAGCGTCGAAACAGGTTAATTTTGAGAAATGAATTTCAGAAAAACTACTAATGCAATATTGACCCTTAAACTGTGCACTTGGTTCCAGCACCCTCAAGTCGTACACAGGTCCCAATTAGGATTTGGTGATTTTATTCACAAATTGTAATATGTTAATCATTCTCAAAATAGACTTTTTTGCGGTAAAAATTAGCAGAATGTTTATCCAGTTTTAATAAAATTGAATTGAATAAGAGGAATTTCAGCGGGTTGAAATTTTATCTGGTACCAATTCGCACCAGTGTACGGTTTGAGGGTTAATAATTTTTTGACGTCAAGTCATGTTTGAAAATCAACCTATTTCGCCGCTCTTCACCAGTATTGGGCACCACTAATTACTTTGTGTAATTAATTACATCGAAATTATTAATTGCATTGGTAATTTGTAATTAAGAGAAAATAAAATACTAATTCCATTTTCAATTTGTAATTACGAAAGAAAAACTTACTAATTATAATTGCAATTTGAAACTACAAAAATTTCATTTACGATCTAGGAATGTAATGAGTATCGATTTTACTTTTAATTATAAATTACAAATGTTATTAACATAGCTTTTTATTCTAATTATAAATTACAAATCTAATTAATATCGACTTCTCACAAATTACAAATGTAATTAGAATGATATTTTTCTAATTACAAACTACAGATATAATTACAGTCGGTCTTTCTTCTAATTACAAATTAAAAAAGTAATTTAAGTCGGTTTTTGTTCTAATTACAAACTACAAATGTACTTGGAATCTTTTTTTTACTTGCGTCACAAAAATAAGTAACAAGGATCGAATTTCCCTGTAAATATATTTTCCGAATGTTATTGATACCATTTTTAGAAATAATTACAATCATACTTCAGGTACATAAGGGTCATTCCCTGTATATATTAATAATTCCGATAACTTTTGGGTCATCCCAATGAAAAGTGACTGACTTTTAAGCCGACTTTGATGCTGAGAATGAAAAATAATTGATTTTACTAAATATTGTTTTAAAAATATTGTGGGAATGTAATTAAATTACACAACTGTAATACCAAATGCTCAAAGTAATTCGTAATTGAATGAATTTCAATTATAATTGCTCAAAGTAGTAAATAATTAAATCACGTGTTATTACAAATGCTCAAAGTATAAAGTAATTAAAGTAATTATTACGAATTCACAATGTAATGAGTAATTGGTTGTGATTTTTTTGCAGAGGGGGCAATTTGCAAGTTTCAACTTGCAGCTTGTTTCAGGCTTGCACTAACTTTCGCGTAAGCTCTTTCTTGTTTTGTACAAAATTTCACAATGCCAGTCATCCTGTAATGTAATTTGCAGAAAATTGAAGCCTGATATCTTAAATTATGTAAACTCAGCTTTTGCGAAAAGCTCTAAGCTCAATAAATTTCGAGTCCTTGAATCTATTTTTACATCGAATGACCCATAATTACTGTAAATCATTGATATTTCGTTAGAGTCCACATGTGCATGAAATCAGTCATGCTCCTTCGGAACGACCCATGTGTACTCGAAGTTAGTTATATATTTTTAGAAAGTTTCATGAATAGCAGAACTCATTGATATTTTCATGTAATAACCCGTACATTCTCGATGTTACTTATATTTCCTTAGAATGAGCCATAAATTCCTGAAGTATGATTGTAATTAGTTTAAAAAATGATATTAAATACATGCGGTAAATTTAATTGCAGGGGAATTCGATTCTCATAACATTTGCTTTTCGTGATTGAAAGAAAAACTGATTCTAATTACATTTGTAGTTTGTAGTTTGTAAATACAAAAGAAAAGAAAAATGATTTTAATGAAATTTGTAATTTGTAATAGGAAGAAAAATCGATTCTAATTACATTTCAGATTTGTGATTAGGAGAAAAATCGATACTACTTATATTCGTAATTTGTAATTGAAATTTTTCTAATTACAAATTACAACTGTAATTAGTATTTTTGAATCTTTTAATTACAAATTACAATTACGCAATTACATTTGTAATTTGTAATTAGAATATAATTGATTAGAGAAACGCTTAACACTGCTATTCACCTTGGGGTAACCCCTTAAATGGTTGTGCAGTCTTTCATTTGTTTAACCGTGACAGCACAATCAGCATTCGCCGATGTGCTGCACTACTTACTGGTTGGTTTTCCCCCCCTTTTGCCTTTTCGTCAGTGCCGAATGACGGCTAATAAAATACAAGCTAATTACAAGAGCGTCATTTCAGTTTGGCGGGCAGCCCTTTCTGCCTTCCTCGCTGCCCGCCCTCTCTCCTTCTCTCTCTCTCTCTCTCTCTCTCTCTCCCTCTCTCTCTCCACCCTCTCCACGTCAGCCTCGTTTTCGTTCTTTGGGTCATCCGACCTCGTGGTCTCGAAAGCTCGGCACGGGTTTGCTGGTTAGTCAGCTCGCATGCGGGTACACGGCTCGCTATGTTCTTCGGCGCAATTAGAGTCAAGAGTTAATTACACGTGGAATTGTTATCACCATTTAAATAGAACGCTGGGTAAACAGTTTCGCTACTTCGAAATAACAGCGGTTATTCCTTTTAGTTCATTTTATTTTTCCTTCTTTTTCATTTTTCATCACGCACCACCTTGCCTTGCACAAATATACGCATTTTTAATTATCGTCATAACATTTACTCCTGATCACCAGGCACGGAACTCCCTTACAAGCAATCAGTATTCAAAGATATTTTCCGAATATTAAAATCGAAATCGACTCTGCGTTATTACTGTCCCACCTTTTTTCTGCTCTTTTTATCTCGTCTTGGGATAGGAGATTGCCTTCGTGCGAGAAGGTACTATCTATTCGTGAATAAATATGCTTCGCCGTTTTCGAATTGTGCCGATGACGCCTCTCCGGGATCCGAGGTGAGGCCACATTCGTGAAGGGAGGAGAACTATAGTGGTTGTTGTCTGAGAGTGACGGGAGTCTAATGACGTCGAACCTTATTACACGCCTACTCCGCCGCTTGCTCGATGTTGAGTTGTGCAGCCTTGAATGCTCCTCTTACCTCTCCTATTTTTCATTTTCTCCCAGCATTATCGACGTCGCGCAAGAGGCACGGCAGGCACTTGTTATTGCCCCGGTAGTGTATAGGGAGTCTCGCATAATTTAAATTATCAGAAGACTGTCGTCGCACGGCGATGCATGCACACGCTCCGTGATGCGGTGGTTAAGTGCAAACCTGTTCCACCCATCACGGAAACTCCTTTCGAGCACCTTTTATGAAACCTTCGCGAAAAAATCAACTGCCGGTAGTTTTTTATTCCGGTAACAGACTCGAATGAAAAATACCCGAAGTGTACCTCGCAGATTTTTTTCGTTCTGTGATACGTTGGCGAACATGAGAAATCATGAGATATGTAGGTATTTTATTTTACGTACGAGTAGGCGGTTTAAGAATTAAAAACCACCTTATAATTTACTACTGAAAATCAATTTGTTAAGATTTCTCGATAATGACGTAGAGTTTAGTAAAACCAACTGATCATTGCTCACTTTCAACAAACGCTATTACGTTATATCCCTTTTAAGAAAGGGTATACTTTCATCCTTTAAACGGCCGAGTTAGCACTTTAAAAAAATGTGCGTAACGTTTTGTGACATATTAAGAAAACCGGTGAGGTACACCTCAGGTACTTGTTTGTTAGTCGAGGTACTCTACCGTCATTTACCTCAGTCCCCGAATTTCAGACCATGCACTCTGGTCTCTGGCTCCTATGCTGTTTACTTGTTGCTTTCGTTTCGTCGAAGTGTTCAAGAGTTTTCGGTTTCGGGTCTCGGGATTCGGGGTTCCCGCTTATCCCCTTCCACCCCAATTTTCACCCAAACTATCGCATCTGACCTTCCACACTCCGTGATTCGAATCGCTGAGCATTCTCTCTTTCCGAATCCGGAAACACGGAACATATGAACAAAGAGGTAAATCATGCTTCATATCAATGAATTATTACCCCCTGTGCTTTCAACACAGATTCCTTATTGTCGTACTAACGCGTTACGAAGCATAACTTCATTCCTGAAGAAATGCATTTCGATTAAAACGTGTCGTGTTGTCGACAAGGTACAACGGATCTTCAGATACTCAGATTTCCTTCCGCACCGAACAAATGGAACACGTAAAAGACATTCTGTGCCAGTTCTACGTCCTCACCGCTTTAACGATATTGATCTCGGTATTCTGTGTTAACAGAGCGTAACTAACACTTGAAACATATCTTGGCGATACCGACTTTTTCATGCACGAGCTCATTTGGTCACCTCAGGGTTTTAAAAATGATTTCGCTTATACTATTTTATTTATTTTGGAAACATGCTTCGCGATTAAAGCCATCAGAGGAATTAAATTCAAACATTTTGGTGATAAGAAAAAGCACACGAAAACAAAGAATCCTGATACAAGGTGGTAAGAAGAATTAACGATAAGCCGTTAAGGCGACTGGGTGATCTAGTGGAGTAAGTCTCCGGCGAAGTATCCCTAGATGCCCGGTTACAGATGCCAAGTACATTAAAAATGTGTTCTCATCCTTTATCAAAAAAGATTCAAATCATATGCTACTACCAAGTACATGTCTGCTCATCAACAATAAAAGCATAGTTGAAACTTGACCTTTAGCTACCACATCTCGCTGGAATCACACTGCTGCCACCAAACTTATCCAACTACAAATGGTAATTAGTAGAAATAACTCATACGTTTATGAAAATCCAGAAGAAAAAAATTAAATTAATACGTGAAACTTAGTGGACCTCTTTCAAGGCATGATACATGCATGAAACGAATATGATAGAATTTGATTTATTTCTCAAGGTATTTCTCCAAAAAACCCGCCAGGTACTACTTACTAATTTAATTTTTGTTTTCTGAATTTGCACTAACGAATGTGCTATAGATTGTCAAACCAAGTTTACCCGATTACGTGAACGTAAACTTGGGCTTTGCAAGACTACTGGCTCTGCACTAGCCTCATCGAGAGCTCCGCTGTTCATCAAACGAATTTAATGGAGTCTAATAATTACGACTAATTTGTATATTTTTATTCAGTTCTGAACCTATGACTATGAAACACATGAACATCACTTTTGTTCCTTATATTACACGAGTTGAATCAGTGTGCAAATAATGACGGTATCACTATGATCAGTTATATTATTTATATTGTATGAAAACGATTCTCTTCTTGAAATTTATAAGTTTGCGCTAAGAGTCATATTGCTGACTTCGCTTCTTCGAAGCTTTATGTGCCTTGTGTCCCGGAAGATCAATTACAACTGGGAATATATACTTTGCTAGTTCGACTTTATCCACCTGACTATGTCCGATACACTGAGCACTCAGTGCAACGTATCTCGCTTCATATACTTGAAGTTTCGATCGATCGAGCTTATTTGCAGAGTTTCAAACTACCCAAGTTTCCGTAATTCTTCAAATATTTATCATGGAATCTCGATACAACACCGAATTCGGTTTTTTATTAAAATTTATTGATCCAAACTCCAAGTAAATCTCATTTCTGAATCAGGCACTATGGAATACAAAATTTAGTAAACCTCACATAGTACAAGACGCGATCGTTAAAAGCTACACAACATCAAAAGTAACCATGTAAAAATTATCTGGTGCATCTTGTTAACTTTTACTTCGAAGTGACCACCATTTAATCATATGAAACTCAACACGCGTGAAACTTGGCTTTTAAATTGGTGTCACTATACTTTTGCCCAAAGACTCGACTTCAAATTCAAAATATGTAAAAATTTCACATGTTTCTAAAGCGATATTATAAAACTACTTTTGATGCACCCTAACGTTGTATGAAGAAACCTGTGGACAAATTTGAGGATGATATTCGAGGGGGCCACTCGCTTTGAAATCATCAACGATTCACAAGTGATTTCCTGGTGATTTCCAATATTAGGAAATAGTTTGAATTCCACTAAACTCCAGTTGGTTCCTAAACGTTTGAAAATGTTCGACATATCGCTGATTTTTAAGTGATTTTCAATTTAAAAGTACAGCTCAAATTCCAGTGATTTCCAGTGATTTTTAACTAATTCCTGAAGTAAATGGCCCCTCCATTCTGGCGTTTTGTCGTTTATATTATAATAATGTTTTAATGTTCATGACAGATGGTGAGCCGGGTCGAGGTACATGTATATCTGAAAGCTGATCGGAACGTTAAATACGATTGTACGATCTCTCGTCTATATTAAACACTATCTTCCAAGCAGCACTCTCATCAATGGGTTAAGGCCAACGCTCATTGTTGCGGATCTGATCCGATCCGACCCGATCCGATCCGACCCGATCCGATCCGATCCGATGCAATCCGATCCGCTCCGATCCGATCCAATCCGAGGCAATCCGATCCGCTCCGAACGGACCGGGTCCGACCGGCTGCTTTTAGTGTAACACAGTATTATAAGACAGTTAGGCGCAAAACGATGTAGTTAATTCCGCTATAACTTTCACTTGTATGAAACCAAAGATTTCTGACGATTAATATTACTGCGTTACACTAAAAATGCACGGCTGATCGGTCCCGTTCCGTTACGAGCAAATCGGATCGCATCGTCGATGTGATAGAAGTACCTACTGTTTAAATGGCTTGGAAAAAAATTTGTGCTACCGCAGAAAGCCCTGCAGCTTTTATTCTATTACGTACGTGTGTCAGCATAGTCTTCGTCGAGTCGTTCGTATGAGAACTAATAATAATTCGTATTTTGGTACTCTCTAATCTTACCTAACTGATGGAATGAAAATGCATCCCACGAAGCATGCTGTTCTGCGTCATACAAATTTTCTCATATCAAGCTCAAAATAATCGCCATGCGGTTAGACTCATTAGGAGAATAATTTTTTGGTGAGTATCTGACTGACCAATCTTCTTTCGTGTGAAATATACCTTATAAATTTTTCACACGTTCGTTTCAGAACACGTTCAAATGCATCTTTATTCATTATCTCGAATATCTCAACAACTATGCTCTCATAACCCTGAAAGTAAAAGCATCATTGTTCAAGAAAGTGAAGCCATACTCGGTGCAATTTTTACGCCGCAACATCGTTATAGGTAAAAAAATCGATGTAAATGATGTTCACCGATTTATTTCTTACATTTGCGAACTTTTCACCACTGGCTTTGATTTTCTTTTCATTCGCTCATTCGTATCATATGTCACGCAGCTGACGGATTATTTACGATATTTAATCGTATACGTTATTATCGATCGAGCGCTTACCGAGCGCGAGCGATTGTGACGCGCTCTCTTGTGCTATCTACGTAAGCTTCTCGAAGCCGTGCTCGGAGCTATTTTTAGCCTAATATGACATTCGTATGTCATATATCTAGTCTTAATGTCGACGAAAATTGTTGATCGAACTGACATGAAAGCTCTAAAAATCTATAAATGTATGAAACTTGTCGAATGTCGAATTTCGTCATGAGAGGGGAGTAATGTGTGATAATATTTTCGCCGGGTAGGCCAAAGGCTTTTCATCGCGGTAAAAGATAGTGCATCGGTTCGCGCGCGTTCAGGTTTCTGTTTAGTATTAACGGCATAGAAAAAGAAACTACTCTCAATAACAAATCTACTTTAAAGATCAACCCCACATCGCTTTAGATTAATATCGTGGTAACTGGTGAGAAACCCGAAGCGTTTCACAGTGCGACAAATGGAACCAACCGACTGAACCAGCAATGGGAAGGGAAAAATGCTGCACCAGGTGCAACCAGGAATTGAATAATTCCTCCGGTCTCGGTTGGCGCAGGGTAAAGGATAGGGTGAAGGGGGCGCGAGGGGCCTGTACACTTGACATATTGCTAGCCAGGCAACTCCAAGTGTATGTACAAGTACCCTTCAGGTCGTGCCAGCTTCTCGTTCGGCTTCGTTTTGCCGCGGTAGGCTCTGCACCAGCGGCCTCGGCGAACGTTTCCTGCCCACCTAACTCGGCTCCTGGTGTAGTCTTCTCCCGGAATTGATTCCACACGGCCCGATTCTCCGAGTGTCCTACTGTCCGACCTCAAGCCAAAATGTGATTCCTGGATACCGATTAAGAGGCGAAGTGCTTTCGTTTACTGTTTCGACCCCGCATAAAACTATCCTTCACCACTTCCGAGGTTTTCCGCTCATTGTCCTGCATCCGAGGTTGAAAATTCCAGAAGTGAGTCTCGAAGTTTGCAGTGAGTGGTACGAAATATCTGTCAACAAACTCGTCCGCGAATTTTGTAACTAACATAAAAAAAACTGCATTGATTCATCATCCACAGACATAATGAAAAATATATTAAAAATATGAGACTGAACTGAATGAAAAAATCGAAACTTGTTCACTCTGTCAGATTTACATAAAATGTTTGACAAGCTCTAGAAGACTCGAACTTTCGTTAATACGTGGAACTTTTCAGCTCTGTCTTACTCTTAACAAAGCTTAAAATTAGTGAGTGGCCGCCATTAACGGCTTATATCGAATGGATCTGTCACTTGTCAACACCGGGAACACGAACTCCCGGCCACCGAGACTCTGACCTAAAAGATACTAAAAGAATCTTCATTTCATAGGTGATATGGGTCTGCATACTGTGCCGGAAAAAGCAGGAACTGTTGTCGAAGACCGGGCAATGGATGACGAAGTCTGGATTAGGCGCAGCGGACACCGCGATGCTCAGACGAATGCAAGAGGATATGCAGGGTGTTGGACTAACCAGTCACGTCGAACAAACGCAAGATAAAAGACCGAAACTTGAGAAGGCACATAGTGCTGCTGAGAAGGAGAACTTACCTTTGCTACAGCGGAGCGGAAGTCTTCTACGAAGGCAGTACTCTCAACAGGAACAGGTAAGAGTTCTGCTGTAGCTCATAATTATCAAGTCAAGCCCGTAATGAAAACAAAAAATAGTCTGTTATTTCAAGTTTTTCATCATGATTTCCAAGTTTTCAATTAGTACCTTCAAGTTTTTATATAATTTTCAAATGTTACCGTTTCATTTCTTAAATATTTAGACAATTATTCCAAATTTTCGGTCTGTTCAAGTCTTTATTTGATTACTTTAAGTTTCTAGTCCATCGCTTAAAGCTTTTACTGTTTTGTTTTAAGTCTATAACTTCTTTTTGTCAAAATTTCAGTCTGTCAATTCAAGTCTTTTTCCTATTTCTCAAAATATTGATTTAATCTGTTACTTCAATTCTTTGTCATCTTGTTTCTTCATATCTTTAGTAAGTTATGCCAAGTCTCGTTCTGTTAATCTAAGTTGTTTGTCCATCACCCAAAGTTCTTAGTCTGATACCTCCATTGTTCTATTCCAGTAAGTTTTTAGTTGATCACTTCAAGTTTCCATTCTGTGACTTCAATTTTTCATCCAGTGGATAAGTTTCCAAGCATTGATCCAAGTTATTAACCCATGATTCCCAGTTTCTAGTGTTTCGCATGTAACAAATCTTCCGTCCATCCTTCTTCTTGATTTCGACGATACACCCGAAGTTTCGATACTTATGCTACTCTTACGCAGCCTATCAAGCTTTTTGAAAATTACGAGAGTTTCATAACGCGACTGTTTTTTCTTTTTTTCGGTTTTCTTTTGGCTCAGGTGCCTGGTCGCCGTATGTCAACGAGTGACAGTGGTGTCGAGATGTCGGTATCCCCACACGCCAGGTCGTTACCGACCCCCCACGTGGTTGTGGGCTCCTACGGGATGCAGCAGACGCCTCGGCATCCGGCTGCATTCCCCGAAGACGATCCGAGCCTCTACAGAGGCGAGCTTGACGGTCTGATGAGACAGCAAGCCCAGACGTATCAGAAACAGAGACAAATTTACCAGGTGAGAATATCCGGCTTGAACGCGAATCGCGAGTTAAGTGGTCACCGAATCCAGACATATTGTAATACTCTTCTTCGCTGATCGCCCTCAAGGAGCAAAACTCTGACCTGGTCATGATCTACGGTCATCCCCAGGCGGTCGAGCCTTCGCGGGTAATCCAACAGCATCCCCAACATCCCCAGCATCCCCAGCATCACATGCCTCAGCACCAGGTCCCCGGATCTCACCCCGGCGGGCAGGGACCCACCTCTGGTGTTCAACCCGGTGTTCAACCGCAAAGGAGCTTCAGCAGCAGCGAAGAGGAGCTTCGAAGCACACCCGAATGTGCCAGTGACGAACCTGACGAGTCCGAGAAGGGTGAGTCACTCCTTGATCTAGCCCCGATCTAATTAACTATAACGAAAGCTGTTTATCGCCGATTACCCGATGTGGAGAAAGAAAGTCAAGAAAACGTCCCACACAGCAGGCATGCGAATGGTTACGTAATATTCTACCAATCTATCGTCAACGGTGAATAACTGACCCTTTTAAATCGTGATAATCATCAGCTTGAGCTTTAGGGTAAAACGCAGTCACGAAAATTCAGAGCAGTTCAAGGTATTATATCCTTGTTCTCTTGCGCTAGCGAAACTAATGAATTCTCACATTTATGATCTAGTTGTGGCGATTGAACGTAGCGGAATCGAT
Source organism: Neodiprion fabricii (assembly GCF_021155785.1). Taxonomy (NCBI): domain Eukaryota; kingdom Metazoa; phylum Arthropoda; class Insecta; order Hymenoptera; family Diprionidae; genus Neodiprion; species Neodiprion fabricii. Next base: position 19,773,324 of record NC_060243.1, read on the forward strand.
TGCGCACTTACATACTGTTTCTACCAACCCAAGAATATCCTAGTGGTCGTTAGAAACGCTATTTGGCCTCTTTGTGGGACGTTTTGTGTGTCCGTTCAGTTTATACGCGGTTTGACGGTTCGGCAAACGATATCACCAAGGCCTGGGCGTACTCCGATCGTATACTCGGCAAGAATTAGGGGACGAACCTTTGCCGGGGTCAAAGAGTGCATCCCTTATTACGATTGACAGGGTCACCCATCGGTCTGGTGATTGGTTTGAGTTACAAAGAAAGAAATGTAGATCATGAAGTGCCCGATCTACCGTGATTTCATATTCGTTGTGTATATAATAGTATCGTATTTTATTTTTTTCAACACCTGTAACGAGAAGTTCGATCCCGTGCACTGAAGAGGGAGCGCGAGGCGGCCGATTCCCCAACAATTCCCAAACTGTTAGGTCATATCGTAAAACTGTTAGGTAATGTCGAAAACTGTTAGGTAATGAACATTACTTAACAGAAAACTGTATCGTAATGAGCATTACCTAACAGTTTTCAACATTACCTAACGGTTTTTGAAGTGTACGAGAGTCAGATGCTTCGCGCGTGCTTTTCGGTGCGCGAAGTCGAACTTCCCGTGCAGGTATTACAAAAAAATATTTTACAGAACATTCCTTCAATGAAAAAGGACGATCATTTTTTTCTACAACGTAGAGAAGCTGACCGACCACTTTGTGTTACAAGGTTCAGCAGTTGAATACACACTCTTAGCTCAGAATGATCAGTAAAACTGAAAATTGACAAGTAATCAAAGGATAGTGCAATCAATCAGTAGCCCGAAATGTGCATATAGACGTCAAACTAATTTCAATCAGCCGAATTCGTTACGTGGCGAACAGTGGTTTCAGATGCAAAAAAATTAGATGCCTCTACATAGCGGTGATTTTTCAACTCTTTGAAAATACGTGGAATTTGATTTGACCGATTTTTGCAAGTTTCATTGTACCAATTTTGTGGTTTGAGATCCTACCCGAGTCTCTCGATGTCTCTTCGGATATATAATGCGGAAAAATTTTCCGCAACACCAAGAACAAAGGCACGTGGCTCCTTTACTATTATAACCACGTAGCGCAGCTATTTTTATTCTTTTCTTAAAATTATTCCACCACAAAGCAGGTGCATACACGCGTGTGTAACGGGTGTTTCACGCAGCTTAGGCGTGGCAAACGTGCACATAATACGTGTGTATATAGCATACATACAGGTATATCTAGTTTATGGGTGATTGGACGCCTGGCCGGTGACCTGTGAACTGAATCACTCAGGTGTACCAGGTATGTGGGCATAAGGTAAGGGGTTGCTGGATATAGGGTAAAGGATATTACGGAAATAGACGGGAAAAAAGTAAGCTCTCGGTCTGTCCTTCTTTGCTCCGTATGGTTAATAATCTCAATCAATGATAGATTCAGATCTATTTTTAATCAACTAAACGCGTGTGTTTCGTCACAACTAGAACTGATTAGTCAAAGAAAGCACAAAACCAAGGAAATGTCTATTTCAGCAATGTTTTTTTGTAGCAAATAAAGTTGGTCACTTAGCGTAGCCGCTCACTGCTGACTTTTGTCATGATGGTAAAAAAAAATTTTCGCATGCTTTCTATAGACTGTGATATGACCGTAGGGAGCACAGGTTCATAGGTTTCTATAGAGAGCATGCGAAAAATTTTCTTCTCACCATGACAAAAGTTACCAGTGAGCGACCTACCCTCAGTGTCCCAACGAAAGATATGGCAAAATGATACGATTTGGTAACGAACTAATCCAGAAATCGTAAAACTCTTACTGTTTTAGTTGCCTAGTGTATTTAATCACTACGGCAGTTCAGTTTCATGTCATTTTTGAGTCAGAAAGTTATAATTTCTACAGAGATTTCCAATTTGGATCGAAGGGCACAGCAAAATGACAACGCCCATCCAGCTCATCCAGAAATCATAAAACTCGTACAGTTTCAGTAGTCTAATGTATTCGATCATCACAAAATTCTTTTTTTTGTGTATTTTTCGAATTGGAAACAAGAAATTTTTATAAAGATGTCCATGTCAAGACGACAGGTATGTAAAAATACCAAAGTTTAATATGGAGCTGATCCAGAAACCACAAAACTGGTATTGTTCCATTTGTCTCACGTCTTTCATTACTAAGACGATACAGTTTTGTGTATTTTTCACATCAGCAAACTAAAAGTCCTGTACGGATGTCAAGTACTTGGACTCGAACTTTATTCGATACTTGGTCATAAATTCAAGGGTCGGTTCGCTAAAGAGCTCAGAAAAATCGAGAACCCGGACTATCATCAGTCTGGTAAAAGTTGCTGGGTGTAATTCGTCGACACTTAATTCTGAATAATAAATCTTGAACAAACGAAGCGATGATCTTGGCCAGAGCTCGGGTATATCGCGAGATGTGTCCTGCGGGAATTCTCGGGTTCTGCGCTTCCAGCCCCACCGTTGCATTGATCCTACGCTCCCCCTGGCCTCGCTCCACCCCCGGTCGACCACCTCTCTCGCTCCGGCACGCGCCGGCTCCACTCTATCTATCCGTCTTCCTCTCCTCTTCTCCTCTCGCCCCTCGACTTCCTCGTCCTCCGACACCCACGCAGTGGCAAACACCGCCTACGCGTCCGCATGACGTCACAGGACAGCACGTGGGCGAATCGACACCTCTTCTCTGTCCCGGCCGGGCTCCGTGTGGTCCATTCAGCACCCTGGCCAACCTAAACCGTTTCGCAACTCGAGGCTAGATGCGACTATGTGCGCGTGTAAGTCTCTTTGACGACGACATCTTCTCGTGGTTACAAACCCAAGACGACACACACGGTCTGCGATGACGCACCATCCTCGACTTTCGAAACCCCGGTACCAAGAAGCGGTCCACTCGCTGACGGTAATTAATGTTCGAGAAACAGCAGGAACGTTTGCTCTTTACCCAAAAACGACTTGTCATTATTGTTATCGATTGTCCAGAGCTTGTAACCTGATATTCTGCAGGCTACTTTCAGTCCTATATATCCATCTTCAACCTTACACGCGTGATACCCTAAGTATACACGATGGTGGGATTATGGATCTACTGCACCGTTTTCATGCGACATAAATCATTAATCGTGGTTATATCGCCCTCCCTGACATTATCAATGTTATTCGGCAAATATTGACACGAAGATAAGGTTTCGGGAAATGCAGTTTGTTTATCATTCGGTAGCGTCAGTTGTGTGGGATGAAAACCTCGTTCTCATAGAATATCGTGAAACATATTTGAGGTCTGAGATATAGAATTCATACCCTGTCATTCGACATTTGATTAACTTATTGGACATTCGACTTTATGCAGGATATTGCCATGTCTGTCGAAATGCATGTACATATACACGTACATGATATACGTATGTACGTACATACGTGTATGTGTATATGACATATTCGGGAGACTGTACTGTGCGAACCATTCTGTAAACCAGAAGCTATGCGGGAAGCCGGCGTTTCATCTGCAGAATCATGCGAGGAATTTCTGTTATCCCATCCCTCTCTCGACTCTCCCTATATCTCTCTTTATGTCAAGGTGCTAATAATAGCTCGTAGGATGGATTTGTATACAGGCCATCACACTTTCCGCCCTAACTACATTGTATATCCAGTAAACTTACTTTTTGCTAGTACGTACTCAGATTACTTGCGATTAGACATTTTTCCTATGTAAATTTCAATCTCTGCTCTGCGACGAAGATAAAATAAAAGTAAGATAAAGTTAGAGAAAAAGAGGTCGAAGTAGGCATTTCGTACACCGCGATTTTAAATATTCCTTGCATTAAGTATTTTTGCGTCGCGATGCGATATTCGTGTTGCGGATGCAAGCAACGTTAATAATTGCGCGAATAACTGGCCCGGAATCCATTAGAAGATATCAGGGTTCCAGTCAACGCCAACGCGATTTTGTGCCCGCCGCCCACACGGTTGACATATACTACTCGCTGGGTCGACCATATATCAGATCTTACTACTCACACATTCGACCGGTTTAGCCGCTATGTCTCACCCATTTCACCGTTCAGGCTGTCATTACTCATGTATTTGACCATTTTAGGCTGTGCTACTCACACATTTGATCTGCCAGGTTTCAATATTCACAGATTTAACTGTTTTCAAAACTAACACTTGTGTATTCGACAGTGGTGGAACCTAATACTCACACATTCAACCGTTTTCACAATTAATATTCACAAATTTGACCGGCTTAGAAATTAATACTCACAGATTCGACCGTTTCAGAAATTAAAAGTAACTTATTCGACCGTTTCAGATAATAATACTCACGAATTCGACCGTTTCAAAAACTTATACTCACTTATTTGACCGTTTTAGAAAATAATACTCACGGATTCGACCGTTTCAAAAACTAATACTCACTTATTCGACCGTTTTAGAAAATAATACTCACGAATTCGACCGTTTCAAAAACTAATACTCACTTATTCGACCGTTTCAAAAACTAATACTCGTGAATTAAATCGTTTGCGAACATAGTATCACGCATTCGATTTCAGAACTGATACTCACCTATCCGGCCGTCCCAAGGTCTGATGCTTATTCATTGGATCACTACAGGTTTTTTAATATTCATACATTCAATCATTTGTGGTTCGATTATTCCCGCATTCGAACATTTCAGACTTAACTACTCGCACATGTAATCGCAATAGACTGCATGAATCACGGTTGAAGATTCACAAGTGAAATCTGACGATCTCTCGGTTTTCTGGATTGAACTAATAAGGCTGTGGTTGCACTATCCTTGTTAAAATAACGTAGGAATTAAGGAAGCAGAAAACGGAAACTGACAATCGATTGATTGCCGTTGATTGAAAATGAATTGCTACTCGGAGAATGAGCATTGTAGTATATTATTGTATAAGTGATGATGGTACATCGTATGAAGAGTAAGGGTCAGGGATTTCGGAAAGTTAACCACATATCTTAATACGAATAAGTATACATGAAGTTTGACGCAAAAAAACTGCGTTAGAGGATGGCGTTGTTGCTCCCATGTAGTTGCACAAAACTAGAATAGTACGATATTTATATACCTATGTATACATAATTAGTATGTAGATTAGCCAGGTAAGTCATCATTAATATTATTATTACTATTATTGATAATACTGAACTAAAGTAATATCTGTATATATACCGCGAGATTTTCAGGAAATTTCAGAGTCAATTGTGTTCAATAAATTGTCGATGGCTAAATCGCCTCGGCAGCCAGTTCAATTCTCACAATAATGTTTCGCGTTGAGGATTTTCCTAAAAATTTCATGAAACCGCACAACGTGAAAGACGTCTAACGATATATTCAGCAACGCTGCAGCACCAGACGCTGATGAAAATCGACCAGACACTACTTGCGTCACCTTTTAATTGCATATTGCCTTTCGGCGAACGACCTGCTGCTGGAACTGGGAAACAAGCCCGTAGTGAATTATTTCTCTCTGGTTCTACCGGTGTCATCTAACTTTTAAATTAAGACCCAAGCGACTGGTTACCGCCTCCTTCACCCTACCCCAATGCTATTTTTACCCGCGCGCATTTTACTTGCACAGCTACTGTACAACATTCAGGTATATGTAGATTTTGCATTGATACTTTTTTTCTTCTTCTATTTTTTACGCACATAATGTGCACAGCTGATGTTTTGGATATGAAGAAAAATGAAATGCCAAATTACGGAGAATTCGGTGAAGATTCTTGTCACTTTTAAATTTTCTTTCATTTTTCTCACTCTATCTTTGGGGGAAAAAAAAAATAGTTCGAACAGTTGTCCCAGAGCCGTTGGACGAGCTGCCATAATTCGCACTTTCCGATTGGATATTTGTGGCTTATAACGAATACCTTCTAGGAAGGAAACCCCCACCGATTGTGGTGGGGGGACCCAGGAGTCCCAGGGACAAGGCAGGAGATCGAATCAACCGCCAGGCGATGCTCGACGAGAAGATAAAGAAGTTCCTTGCGGTATAAATATTTACAACTAAAAACAAAAACGATAACAAATAAAAAAAATATTTCGCCAGCCGTGGTCCTCATTCACGCTGCACAATCTAAGCTGCCTACACCCACACACACGCACACACGCAAATATTGACAAATAACCGACCATAAACAAGCAATTACACACCCATATATATTATATATTCATGGGGCATTCCACGTCAAATCAACGGGTCATCGACCTGCCACCCTGGGATTCTGATGTCAAATGGATTCTTTGGTTTCTTTCGGTCAAAAATGATGCCCCTAATTTTTCAAAATTTTTCCGCCATTTTGTAAAAGTGAGGCGACCCAAAATGTCCTTGACATAAAGATGAAAATTTTTTAAATCGATGAAACTTTTTTGTAAAATCAGGGACTCGAAAACACATCTTTTTGTCATGATTTGAAAGTTGGATGTAAGTGGGAAAAAATAAAAAGCAGCTCCGTTCTGGTAAAATTCGATTTTCTTTTTTTGTTTTTTCAAAAGTGAAACGAAGTAAACGATTATTTTTTTCGAATTAATCATTGTTTCCGTTGTTTTGCTCTTGAAATAAAAGAAAATAGAATTTTAGCAAAAGAGTTGCTTTTGATATTATTTTTAACTACAAGAAACCTTCGTTAAAAATAAATTCGAAGAAATTTTTTTCTCGAAAAACAGAAATTCAAAAAAACAAACATTCAGCAATTTCATCCCATTTTCGAATCATGTCGAAAAGATATGTTTTCGAGTCCCTGGTTTTACAAACAGTTTCATCAATTTTAAAAATGTCCATCTTCAAGTCAAGGATATTTCGGTTTACCACGCTTTTACAAAATGGCGGTAAAATTTCGAAAAATCAGACGTATCATTACCGTCGGAAACAAACCAAACAATCCATTAGAAATCAGAATCCCGGGGGATGAGGTCGATGACCCGTTAGTATGACGTAGAATGCCCCACATACATACACATACATAAATATTTACACACGTGAATATATGTATATGCGGATGTATAAAATATCTAAATGTGTATGCACGTGCGTGTCTCATGTGGACCGGTTACTCTTCTTTCTAGAACCGACTTCTTCGTTTCTTTTTCTCGTGGAATAAAAATGTTATCATTTATTCTTTCGCGGATCTGTGTATGTCTTGCGAAAAATCGATAGAAATTTGTATCACCGCGACATTCCGGGATATCGGGGTTTTCAAAAGAGAACGGAATGCAGCTTGAACCAATTTGCATTCAGCACGTGCGCATCACACTCACGTAATAAATTTGTTTGCGAACGCAATTCAAATAATGCTTTAGAACTTGAATTCACTCTCTTTTGAAAACGATTATACGGCATATATGTGTTACGAATTTATACGTGTTATAAGTAACGAAGCCTGACCCATTAGCAAACAGTTTACAAACTTGCGAAACAATTCTTCCAGCTGCATTAAAAAGCCACATACATAAATTTATCTCTCCTTCTTTACTGTCTATATACTGTATATACTACGTGTATATCGTATAAATGTGTTAACACGTGCATCATTTTTTACCGTCAACAGAGTAAAGTTTTTTCTTAACATTTAATTATTGGTTTTTTTTTTTCAATCTTCCTGTCTCTCTCGCGTCACAGTCGTGTAATCTATATCTATATCTATATCTATTCTGATATTACGAAGTGATAAAGTTTGTATGTTTGTACGTAGGGGGTAATTTCTGGAACATTTCAACCGATTTTGAAAATTCTTTCACTAATAAAAAGCTAAACTATCCCTGAGTAACGCAGGCTATAATTTATTTTGATAAAAAATAAATCGTCAGTTTGAATTCTCAATATTTGTAAATTAAGTCGGAAGAAAAAGAACTGCTTGACGGTTGTATCGACGTGCGCTAATCAAATGGTTGGATATACACGAAATGTGACATTAGTGTGATGTGATAGATAAATTTACGTTTCGGGGTTACAAAGCCGTCTTTTGTGCTACCTTCAAGCGGAGAGACACTTTCGTGATTAAGTGTACATTTAACTTAGATTTGTCTTTCTGTGCAAAGCCGTGACGGGCAGCTAGTAATACATAAAATCGTGTTCAACGTATGTTTTTTTTTTTTTTGAACAATTGTATTAATTATTACGGTTATAAATTTTATTCAACTGCAAGTAAATACTCGTCATTTTTCAACGCGGTAAATTCTTGTCGTGTATAAACTTACCATTTTGTTTGTATTGTTATAATTGGTGTTGCATACATTTCCTGTAATCTACATACATACATACACATATACTATAATCTATGTACATCGATTTGCCGTGTTATTATTTTCTATGCATATACTATACATATACATTGTCAATTCTTGTCGAGTCATATTCGTCATATCCTACATCGAGTCTGCACGCTGTTTCTTTCAACAACACAAGCAATAATAAATATAACTGAACAATTGAATGGTTAAAAAACAAACGCAGCTTATTCGCAGTGGGATGAAGAAACCTGTTTCATATATTCATATTACTTATTTATAATTTTATTTCACACAGAGCACATTATACATTATTCCTATACAACATATATGTATATGTATATAGTTGTGTGATACCACCAATAACACCGCAGGCAAAATATTATACCACATCGAATTAATGTATACCTGTACCTCTACACATGCGCAATTGCAAGAACCACATGGACACTTCCTTGTAGGGTTGCAGATCAACCTACTGAAATATTTTCACCTATAGGAATACCAAAAATGGAAAGAAAAAATACGATCATTGTTGTACGGACGCGCTGAACAGCGACAAGAAAAATAATAATTATTATATAAGATAGCCAGACAGTATATTATCACGACGAATAAGTGTGAAAGCAACGGTTTTACAGCATCATAGTCAATTTTGTAGAATTTATCCATTTATGTTTATCTATTGAATAGTGAAGTAAAAAAAGATGTATTTTTTTTCGAGTTTTATTATTTTTTTCCACATCGAAGTAATGAGAATGTAAGGGAAAATAGTGTTTGTCAGAAGTCGAAAAATTTGGATCTACTGTAGGGAAGGGGTACAGCTACGAGACGGGAGCGCCGACCTCGCTGTCCAGCGGAGTCCGGAGGTTTGGGCCTCACAACGGTCACACACGAACCACGTCTACGGTCATAGGTCACAACGGCCACCATCCCCCACGGGAACCACGAAAAGAGGAGAGCACCCTTGTCAGAAGGAGCTTCAGGAGGAGCGGGGACGAATGGAGTGCGGATAGTCGAAGGTGCGTTACGCACTTCGGGATCAGGCGACCTAGAATAGATCTTAGCTCGCGATTGGCTCGAGGTCGATGTCATTCTCACTCCGTAAAAGTCGAATTTTAAGCTCAAGGCCAAGAGAAAATGGTTAAACTGCTCTCGAAACGCGCGTATTGAGTATTTTTGTCGTGTATCAAAAGCATTTCAAAACCTTGACGTGTTGAAATGTTTCTAATATCGGTCGTATCAAGTTGTATCTCATTATACGCATATCGCATTTACGTCAGAATAATCCTTCTTTATTCAAGGTAACTCCTAAACTCGAATCATGTTCAAATAATGCAGTGCTAAAGTTTACTTTCAGTCTGAAATTTACCGAAGTATCTCATAAATCTTTACTTATCTTAAATTTATGAAATATACGCTTCAATATTTAGTTACGGGCGTTGATCGTATTTAAGACATCTTTGGAAGGTTTTTTGTTTTCATATCGTTACATTTGAGTTATCTTTTAGATGTCGGTCATACTTGAATTCTTGTTTTAATACACCCAGACTGTCTTTTAGATCTAAATCGTGTTCAGCCATCATTTTATCAAGATATTTTCATCGGCATATCATATTTCATACGACTGCATTCGTAAAATAATCTAATACCGTTTTTGCGCATTTTAATCAATACTTCCGAGACAAAATTTGACTGATCATATCGAAGCAATTATTGAAACGAATGAAAAAAAAATTAAGAAAATTAACATTTCGAACACGTCGAATCTACGAATTAATGGGAGTTTAAAATCTTCCTCGGCCAATCCTTAACCGCGTAATACAACGAACATATTCGACGAGGTGGTGGTCTTGCGACGGTCTTGATTCTTGGGAGCTGTAGATAGCCTGGTAGTTTGTATTGACCCATCTCTGAAACTGGGTTGGTGATCGTCTCTCTCAGGTTTACGGAAAGAAGGGGGAAAAAGACGGTGCGATTCGACGGCGGTACAAACGTCGTCGGTCACGAGGAGGACTGGTCCTGGGAGGCTGACCGTCAGGGAAGTCAGGACAGCGCCACCAAGGACTCGGGTATCGATACCTCGAGCACCTTCACCAGCAGCGAAGATAGCAACAGAGGAGATCTGCCCAAGGTACGGGCTGGAGTTGCCGGGACGTGGCCGAGGGCGAGAGATTATTTAGAGAAAGAAAAACGACGAGTGAAAGGGACAGAGTGAAAGAGACAGAGTGAACGAGAGATCGAAAGCAAAAGACTATTCGAGAAAAATTAGTTCTGCCTTGAAGCTTCTCTGTATACCCCATAACTAGTCTTCGTGCGTGAAACATGCTTGCGATTTTAAAATGCGCCGAGTGTTCCATTTTGAACGTTGAAGGGCCGAAGGACCTGAGCCGTTTGTCGATAAACTCGATCAAATACCCTTTTTCCGATGGATCGACTTGGTTTCAACGTTTTCATATTACAGCGGACCTTGAGACGAGTTCAATGAGCTCAAGCTCGTTGATTTCTGACCACTCGTTCGCGAGATATCACACTTCAGACTTCAACTCGCACGCGAATAGCGTTGCACATTGGGCGTGCGAAGCGAGGCTCGCGCTAATCCCTGATTTCCAAGTGTCATATCTCGAGAACGCTTGAACCAAAATTGACGAACCAGGGCTCGTTAAGATCGTCTTGACGCCTACCGTAAGTTGAAAAGTGTGGAACCAAAAGTCGAAGTAAAACAATTGATGCGGAACATTTCCATCATAGCCTCAAAATCTTGACACTATTTACCTTCTCTTTAACACGCTTAGCTTCCGATAGATTTTTCAAAATTCGTTCAAAATGGTATATTCTGTACCTTGGACATAAGATGAGTTTTTGGTTTTTATGACTGCAAAAAGGAGAGGGACACAAAAATATACCTGTTCAACTTTCCTCTTGCTTCGTAAACCGTTCTGAGATATTTATCATCATCTTGACACGAAGATTGATACTGATATACATAAAGAATAAAACTTAGTGACTGAATTTTATGAGATGCAACTTGGACTGGAGAAGTTGGGCTGGTCGTTCCTGTGTTCCACTCTTTGCAAAATTTCAAAGCCAGGGAAATCGAATATAGCGAAAATAGTTTCTTCTTCACAATAAGCAATCTCTCTCGTTTTCTTCGTGGAGTAATTAGTTGACATGTATAGTCGATTCCGTCGGCTTACCTAGTAGAGCATAGGCTTGACGACGGCCCGTTTATTATGAAAAATATAAATAGGAAACCTAAGTAAATGGAATAGAATAGAACAGAATAGAATAGAATAGAATAGAATAGAATAGAATAGGAGCTGCAGTTGATTTACGCGAATGACGGTAGTTGTTGCCAGTGAAATATGTACCTTGTATACATCGGTATAATATATTTATATGCAAGTTTCAGTAGTGACTTATAGCGGCAGCTACGTTATACCTTTCATATTTTAACGTTTCATGTATTTGTATATACATATATGTATATGTATTTTCATTCATTACCATGAGACTGTCTCAAAAACCCCGCAGAACATTTAGTTGTATATTACTGTATATCGTTTTGGCAAGGTATATGAAATCGCATACGAGAAACGGCAAATAACCACCAATAAAAACGCGATGTTCCAAAACGATAATTCAATTTCATAATTGAGAATATAAATTCTATTGATTTCGGTTACATTCTACTCTATGCAAAAGAAATCGAACCAAAATTTCAATAACGTGGTATCAGAAGGTGGCAAGCGAAAAGTACTTGACGAAAAGAGAGGGCTAACCCCTTTCCCGAAAGTAGATCCACTCTCAGTTACACCGCCCGTTAGAAAAACCTACAAAAATTCATATATACCCACCTGCTCCTAGCTTTACGCATGCTGCTTATACATATACGCATATTATATACCACATACCATGTTTCTTTAATTCCATCTGTAATTACATTGCTTCAAAGCTTATACACACGCTATAAAGTACATACTGTATATTATACATATGTGTAACATACATACATAAACTCTTACTGATATTCTATTCTACGCATGCATTATGCACGAGATTTTAACTGCATGTGTGGATACGATATTGTTGTTAGTGTATTTTCATGTGCGGATGTGAATGTGATTTTTATTCTCACTTTCTTCTTATACACGTACCACCTAATCAACAAAATCATGACAATTTCGACATCATGATCTATGCAAAGAAAAACCAAAGATGTGTACAAAATACAGAAATAGAATGACACAATTTCAAATCTCAAAAGATGAAAGAATGAAACAAAAGATTGCGAACACAAAACAAATAGTAAAAATTAATATTTTTTTTTTCAAACTTTCTTAACACCTTACGACTCTGCTTAAATATGCATATAATTACCATTCTGTGAAGTGAGTATTTACGAGTGATTATTTTGTATTAGTTTACTTCGGTAATTGCAATACCTTTTGCAAAAAAGAAAAACAAATACCATAACAAAACCAAACCCCATGATTTAAAACACTTTCACAGAAAGAAACCGGACGAAAGAGTGATGAACAAAGTAGAAGAAAATTCTTGTTTCAATTTTGTGTGCTTTCTTTTATTTTTTTTACGGATTAACAAAAATGGCAGAGTCGTAAATTGTAACTTCAAGCTACACAAAAATCATACCGGACCTAAACACGGAACTAATCCATCTTGGTGTCTACAGATAGGTAACTGGAGTTACAATTTTCCTTCTCACGAACGAAATTGTAACGCACGGATGCCTATATGTAAACGCCGAGGTGACTTGCTTCCACCTTTAGACCCGGTACATCATTATACATACATCAGTAACCACACATTTGCTTGAGCGTGTAAGATTTTCCTTCAACATACGACATTAGATTGCTCAAAAATGAGAAGGAAAGGGAGGAAAAACATGCCCAAGCAAAGAGTTGGCTTCTTTCAACTCAACAACTGTTCAAATCTGGATTTAAACGGATATCCGAAGGGTCTATTTTACTTTTCTCGAATCCGCAGCACCCGCTGTTATGGCAGGTAAGCAGCGACGGTCAGAAAATGATCGGTCACATGATCCTGAGGAAGTCGCAGGGCGCAGGTTCCGGCAGTAGCAGCAGTATCCTGGGGTTGAAGGTGGTGGGCGGAAAGCTCCTCGAGAATGGTTCGAGGGGTGCGCTAATCGAGAAGGTCAAGAAGGGGAGCACCGCGGACCTCGAGGGTCAGCTCAGACCGGGTAAGACAGACTAGAAGCACCGATCCCACCCTTTCTAAATGGTTTAAGCGTCCCGCTAACCGCTTGTCGACTTCGGAATTGAATGCATTAGATGCAGAGTTCAATAAATAACTCGCTGGAACAAAACTTTTGAAGACTAAACTGAAGGCGTGTTTTGCTCGAGTGAAACTGATGACTGCTTTGATTCATATTCACAGAATATAGCTCTTCAATTTCAAGCTCTTCGACGTCGAAAATACGTTCAATCAAAAACGTGATGATATACAAAGTTTCAGAGTCCAACTAATTAAGGTCGTTACTGCAGTGAAGAGAAATATCTTGAAAGACTGATTTCTGAGCTAGCGACATTTTTGGTATCTTTGCGTGATCACCATTTTGGTTTCACACTTTTTACTCATAACCTCAAGTTTCCGGTATTGAAGCTCCGAGAAATTTGTCGAGTATTTCACACGACAATGGTAAAATTCTGGAAAGAAATTCAACCACTGGAGAACCACAGGATGGAAGTTGTATGTGAAAAAAAACCGCATCAAGTAGTTTCCATTTAAAAATAATTAAGTTGTATTGTTTCATTTTTGTTAAAAACGATAATGGTAAAAGTTACGTGCAATTAAATTTCACCGGCTTCGAGATATACTTTTGCACATTTTTCAAACCTATCGTATCCTTATAAACTTCTTTTCACAAGAAAAACGAGAACATATATCCAAATTATGTGTCCTTAAAAAAATGAAACCTTCAATTTAAAAAATTCCTGAATACTTCTCGATTCGTTCTGCGGCTGACGCATCCTTAACGTGAGTGTTTCCGCCGCAGGGGACGAGGTTATCGAGTGGAACGGAAGGTCTCTACAGGCAAAGAGCTATCAGGAGGTCTACGACATCATAGCCGAGTCCAGACAAGAGCCACAGGTCGAACTGATTGTCTCAAGAAGCCTTGGTACGGCTCCGACGAATTTGCCTGGCCCAACTTCAGCATCGCTTCCCGCCAAAACGACGACGAGGCGCGGAGCCACGCAGGCGCAATGGAGGCAGAAGCACGACCTGGTGGGAACCGGAAGCCAGGCTTATCACAAAGGTGAATATATTTCCCTGTCGTCTTCCCGAACCTCGGCAACCTTAAACTTGAATTTCTTTGTTTACCGGTCTACTTCTCGGTTATCATTATTTATAAATTTTTCATGAAGAAGTAAATAACGCAAGCCTGAATTTGTCTCGTCGTATGGGTACATAAAATGAATATCGACGGGAAAAAATATGCCGTGAGCTTGTGTCTATGTTTTATATTATTTTTCGAATTATTACAGGGGACTCGGCATAAGAGTCCCGCCTCGAGTAAAACCTGTGTAATCGAATTGAGACAACACTGTGAACAGAGATATTTGGCATATTTTGATTTTTTTATTTATTTTTAAATATACCAGCTGGTGGACGTGCAAGATTGATAAAAGTTGCCTGAGTCAATTCTCGGTTCTTTATTTTAGTGTATATATATATATATACGTTTCGCCGAGTGATACGTTTTTTATGTCATTATTAGAGGAATTTTAATCTACATAGAATTGGTGTCTTGTGATTGTTTTGTATAATATAGATACACAAATATAATATGTGTGTATGTATATTATACAGTAGTTTCGTAGCGTAGAAATAATACACAAACTGCACCCTTTTAACACTAACACACTACGATATAGTTTTATGGGAGCAACAACTTTTTCTGATAATATACAACTATAACCTAAACTAACCTACCTCTATGTATATTTATATTATAATAGTTTCTTTGTACTATCTGCCGTACCGTACCGTATACATGTATATTGTAAATTATCTACTTACATACGAACTATCTCACCGTATATTTCATCGTATACGTATCCATGCGTATGTACATAACTGTACAAATGATCTCTCAGGGTTTATATCCAACTCTAACCTAACCTAATTTATACTCTGAAACATCTAATTACCTGCGCAAAACGTTACTATTATCCTATAGGGGTGAACCATACGCGGCATCAAGTGAATGTTTACATATAATGCAATCGTCGATTAGTGCCGATAATAGTAGGTACGAGTAAATTATTCTTGCCCTAATTTTATTTATCGTGAAGTAGTTCTCGGCTACTAGATATGCTAGTAATCATTTTACAGACGAAATTTAATCCCAAGTGTTTAAATGACTAACCAGAATCATGCAATATGTTGTTTGGTTTTTTATTTTTGTTTTTTTTTTTTTTCTTCGCCGTAACTTAGCCAGCTTGTCTTCGCTATTTCACACCGATCGGATAATTTAATTTACTTGTACATTTTTACTTGTGCCAAATTTGGATATTGTTCACAGTATCGATATTTTTGTCTTGTTGATTATCGTGGTATCCTAACTCTGACTTTGAGTAACATACATTTGCATACCAATCTTATGTACTTCCTACTTGCTGCATGAGAGCAGGCGAATCTTTTGTCGGCTTTTATCTCTCAGAGTAGATAATAATTTTCGTTACGTATCACGTCACTCCGATTCTTTGCGATTTATCTTCTTATTCCCTATGTCTATGAATCAGTAATCGGCTTTGGTAGTACTCTTCAGTAATGGAACGTCACGACTAAAGCCGAAATGTTTCGTCAAATATTTTGGTTATTATTTTCTATCAAGCAAAATTCTCTGCTCTTGTCGTCATGCTGTATTTGAATTTTTCAGATATTATAAGTACTGTCCTTTTTGTTGATTTACCAAAACGAAAGAATATCATGTGATTCATGTGTGGTACCAAACAGTATATATCGGTCGAGATGTAGGCGTGCAAAATTTAATTGACCACAGGATTTATACAATAAACGACGTAGAGGATTGAAAATATTTTCCAGAACTGTACGATACTCGAGGAGAAAAACCATCGGTACTTGTAACGTCGCCTGGTTCTCCCGACCTCCATGCTCAGGGTAGAAACAGGCACGCGAGACACTCCGGCGGAAACGCGAATGTCGGTGGAAGACTGCAAGCTAAGCTTGGGTTCGACACAACCGGGCTTCAGCTCATTGTGACTTTGGTATGTGCCGCTGGATTGACACCCAGAGGTAACGGCCAGCCAAGGAATCCCTACGCCAAGATATTCCTACTGCCTGACAAGAGGTAAACAATTCGAGGAGTCCAATCCTCTCACTCTCAGGTTGAACAAATCGATAAAAAATCAATTAATTTGCACCAGAGTGAAAGTCCTTGGAATGCTCATTCGACCTGTGAATGAGAGGACTCGCTTTTAAAATTCATTGGCTGTGATCTATTTCACTTTTACTACCATTCAGTGAGAAGTCCAAACGAAGAACGAAGACTTTGGCCAACACTAACGACCCCAAGTGGAATCAGACCTTCGTTTACGGCGGAGTCAGAAGATCCGAGCTTCGGCAGCAGGCGCTTGAGGTTACCGTTTGGGATTACGTCAGGTTAGTCCATGTCTTTCGTGAACTTTAGATGTCTAAACACTGAGTAAAGGAAATCTTACAAACGTCTCTCTGACGAATTTAAAATTTGTACTCTCTGGGGGGTTGAGTTTCATTTGGTCAAGTTCGGAACCTGTTTTTTCCGATCAACGGTCAAAACAAGAGTCCGGTGAATAACTAACCCAGTTCTCCACTTTTTGATATTTCTCTCACAGATTTGGAGCGAACGACTTCCTAGGTGAGGCTGTCCTAGAGTTGGAAGTCTCTGCGTTGGATCAAGAGCCGGAATGGCACTACCTGGTTGCTCACGAGGAGCACAGGCACACAGGGTAAGTATTTGCGCGGGAAAAGATTCGTAAACCTGAACTGACGATTGTCCGTGTCGCGTGCCCTTGCAGACATTATCAAGACACAGCCGACGAGATGGTGACGACGCCTGTTGACTGCCATCTAAGCCCGCCGTCAACGACGTCAAGATTGAGTGATTCCGATACCTCGGAGTGTGACATCACAGACTACGACGTATCCAGGGAGCAGAGGAGGGGGGTAGATGGTGCGAGCATAAGCAGCATCGGCAGTTCATCGAGGTGAGTGAGCCAAGGCTTTTTTTACAGCCTTGCCGATAATTAGTACCTGTATGAGTATTCGATAAACAGAATGCAGAAAATAGAAAGCGAATTAGTGGCGACCAGTGATGTACGTTATATCCTAAATAAATCATCGTAGATAAATTTACTTCGCTGTTCAACCTACAGAGATACTAAAAGTCAAGTTCGTCGTTCATCTTTTGTGGCTTAAATTGAATTTTATTTGATCTTACTTAAATCTTTCTTTGTTTAAAGAATAAAAAACTAAAAGTTATTCTTACACACAAGATATTTTATTCACCACCGGCATAGAAATATTTTGTTTCAACCACCAATTTTCTCGGTAATACTAAGAATCTTCCATTATTATCGTCCGCTTTCTTGTTAACTGATATGTATAATATTATTTATCATCTTGACCACATGAATTTCTACGCGAATAATCTTACCTTCATCCAGATAATAATATTCATCATCTTGTACAACACTGGCGGCGACTCATTCTGCGCTCGTTCTCCTCCGTTATGGCGGTCATTCTCTCGCGCTAGGTTCCTGTTTTATCGACCTGCGCAAACGTCCTTTTACATCTCCTCGAACACAGACTACGATCTGCCTCTCGTATTTATTATTATATTCCCTGGTGTGTGGGAGGGGCATTTTTCTCGGTATTGGGTTCAGTGATCAGGGAATCCCCGAGATAAACCGGCGTCGTTCGTCTGGCTGCGCTGCGTCAAAAGTCGCGATACCGGTTGCTCTGCGGGCTTTTCGCGCCGTGGGCAAGATTTAGGCGCCAGTCAGTTTCGGCGTCGCGGCGACGCGCTCCCCTCCCTTTACCTTTACGTCGCTCTGTCATCCCCCCCTCTTTGCCGCAAAAGTGGTGAGTCGCCGGTGCCTCGCTGGCGTCATTTCCTGCCAGAAAACGTTACCCCCTCGATACACCCGGAATTTCCCTTCGACTTCTTCCTTTTTTTCCACTCATATCTACGCCAGCTAGTCGCCCTTTTCGTATAAGTATCGGGCTTCGTTGTGACTAAGAAAAATCTCTCAACGTCCTCGATAATAATTGGAGTTTTTTAATTCAAGTAATTATGCACTTTGACTTACGGAATTCCTAACTTTCGATACAAGAAGGTTTAATTAATTGCCGCGAAAATACATTTTTTAGAGTAACTTGGACTGGCTAAAAGAAAACTTAAACGTACTCAAAAACCGGAAGATATCTCAGTAAATGTTTTTCATTGAAGCAAAATTAAGTCAACTAATGGGTTATTTGAAAATACTTTACTGTATTAGCAGATGGGTGTAGTGACAAATTTTCCTATACAATTTATACGTCGAATGAAATGTGTCATAAAGTCATTGTAAATTGTTCAAAAAATATAGGAGGCTTGTTTTCAAGATTGAACATTATCAAAATCCTAACAATAACTTCCTTAGTACTAAGATTGACTATCATAAATTTTTTACTCAAACTTGAGAATTGACTTTACTGGTAGAAATGACAATGAATTTTCTTCAATGAAAACTATTTGAACTTGGTTTTGCGCAAGACATTAATGTGCCAACCTGCGACTATGTTTGGCGGTACCGTTACGACCGTTATACAAATTCGAACGATTCATATTTGGGGCGTAGTTTCCAATCGACGAGTGGAATTTTCGGTTGAAGTTAAATCACCTCTGTATTTGAATCTCGGTTCAAAAACTAATCCTAATTTCGTAATTCCGCACGATCTTCCAATCGGAGAGGAAAAAAAGAGACGCGATCGTTTAACAATTTTCACCAAACTTCAATACGATTTGAATTTCGAAAAAAAAGAAAACAGAAGCAGAGACTCCCGACGGGGTTCGAAACGTCTGTAGATCGTAGAAGCTTTTCATTCTGAGTGGATAAAAAACCGTCGTGTCTGGTCTTCTTTTGTTTTCCTCGAAAATGGTTGGCAGAGAAACGTGTTCGAATCTGGGACACCCTGTACAGATCACTACGTCTCCGCATGTGTATACACAAACCCACGAAATTATGTACGTGGTTCAGTCATTCCGACTATCTAGCTTAGCTAGCTGCTAGACAGAGTCGTGGATCGGGGTGGCGAACGGAACGCGGACCCAAGGGCGAAGGGAGAGGGTGAGAGAGAGAGAGGAGTTATAAAAGTGGGCAACTAGCCAATTGACATGCCAGTTGGCCCGCGACCACGAACCCTGTCGGGATGTAAGACCCAGTCGATCGCATCGGCGGCCAACGGTAGTCGGAATTCAAACCCTGCGACCATGACGCCCGACCGTTATTTGTGAGTCGAGTCGAGCATCTCATCGTTCATTATGTAGTCGATGGTTTAAACGCATGACACGTGTAGCCCGTGTTATCGGATCTCGGTGGTTGACCCGATTTTCGTTTCTCTTCATACTCTCTTCCTCGTTCCTCTGTCTTTTCTCAAACCACTCTTGTCCGTGATCTTTATTAAACCTTTAAACCACTTTCTCTTTGGTTAAAATACAATTTTTTTTTCTTAACGTCAGTCTGAGTGTTTTCGTTACTTTATGGATACCGAGTTAATCCCAAAATACCGAGCGATTCATGAAAAGTATCGAGTTAAAAAAAAGTGTAGCTGAACTGCTCCCAAATTTTTTTCAAGCTTTAACAAACGTCGAACTGGAAATAAATGGAAACATGCATGAGACCGATATGATTTGGAAAATCTTTATCCACCGAATTTTATCATTCCTGAATGCAAAAGATCAGATTTGAATATATTTCAATTAACAGTGATTTATTGAGGATCTAATTTCAAGTAGGAGGTCAAAAATGGTCGTTAGGTATTTTACGAATTTCGGTTTTTGATATTAAAATGAGAGATCCAAAAAACCTCCACGAAATAATTCCGCGTGCCAATTTGTCTGCATTTTGAATTTTGGATTTTGAGATGTCAAAGTGTTGACCAAATTATAAGTAATTGAAAGGGGTTACAATCGTTTAACACTGCAAATCTAATTGTGCCGTTCACGCATTCATTGGCTACCCAGTTTAAAAAATTCTTCGGGATTCCCCCGTCTCCTTGTTTGCGTCCCACCGTTTTCTTATATTCCGCGATGATCGAGATGGGAAGTGATATGTGGCTAAGCTATAACGGATATCCAAACCGCGGTTTTAATGTTATGTATATAACGGTATGTATTGAATATTTCCCTAACTGGATTACCTAAAAGGTTTCACCGCAGCTCTTGCATCTATTCCCATATAACTATATAAACCTCAGGTGACACGTTGTTATGTGTTACGTACATTACTTTATTATCACTCTGCACATTATAGGTACATATGTACATATACCTATATCTATATATGCATACGTTACGTGTAGGATATTCTATGCCAACTTTACCAATGTTTAATCATCTCGAATTTGATCCATGTTTATTTTTACGCTATAATTTCGATTTCCAAACGCAATCAAATTTTATTCAAATTATCTTTCGGGTTAAAATATTACAATTTTTTTCAAGTATACAATAACTTTTGTTGATTTCGTAAGATTTCAGTCTGTAAACACATTGATCATTTTCCTAATGTATGAACAATCTGTTAATAAGTACTATTTTTCATGTAATTATTTGACAAAATCGTTACCTCTTTTCTTCAAAATTAAATTTTTGAAACTGATCATTTCCAAAGCAGCATATTGTTTGTCTGCAATTAGTACAGAATGTATCGTTACTGAAAAAAATTTCACTTCAGTGATATAAATTTACCGTAATTCCTGAAAAGCAAATGATAAAGAAACCAGTTTGACGTTTGTATAAGGTTAAAAATATTTTTATCACAAGAATAGTTCTGAAAAGACAGAAAGAAAAGTTGGAGCAAGAATATGAAAATACAACATGAATCCACTTCGAGTTTTTCACGATCGAAGACGAGTCAAATTGGTATGGAATGCCCCTTATATATGCCCCATTCAGCGCAGGGCGGAGAGCAAAAGTTTCGATTATATATTACGGCCTATAACTGATTAACGTCAATTTATTATTGCGCAAGTCATGAATTGTGCGAAATATGATGGATAATAATTAATAAGTTTAAAGTATTTGCCATAATCGTCCTTCATAAAAAAAATTTATTCGTTGTTCAATGTCTTTCTTTACCTTTCTCTCTCTATCTCTTTCTCTCCTTCCTTCTCTCTTTCGCTCTCTTTCTCGTGTGATTATCTATAATTATTGGTAGTATTTTAATTCTGTGTTTTTGTTATTATTTTAGGTTTCATAATATGTCGTCAGTTTATAAGCGGTACGAATTTTCAAGTTTATACTCTTCATTATCATCATGAATCACATTATTCATTTACCCTGCAACTTATACCAGTATTGTTCACCGCTAGAAGTTTAGATGCCAACGCGATGAATGATCTCACATTGAAATCACTTGTAACGAATCACTATATTCTAGCTCTGTAGAAAAAATTTCTAAAGGATCTCGGTAGGGTCATGTGTCAAGTAGTGACAACAACACAGACTATTTTTAAAACATGATATTGAGTATAAGAAAAAAATTGAACGCAAATCAAAGTTCTTACGTTTGTTTACTTTTTTATCATTATAACTAATAATCTATAAAAATTCAAAATTGAATTAAGATCTGCAAACTCGAATAAAATTTATCCACGCCTAAACGTATAAGAAGGTGTAGTTCTTTGTCTGTAAATAAATGTATGCACACGTATTTTTTTTTTTTTTGTGTTCTATTTTCGAAACTTTAAATAGTTTTTGAAAACGCTTATTTGTTACATTTTTCCTCTATATCGCCCTGCCTAGCCTTCTAAAAAATTTGTTATACAACCAGTTAGTTCATTCGCAATTCTTGAAGAGTCGAAATCCTGAAGAGTTGAAAAACTCACGTACACATTGCATAGGTGTTATTTCACCGCTTCATCACTTTGCAAGTACATAAATTACATACGTATTCATGGATTTGTCATAAAAACGCGTAGGCTAGGCGTATATAATATACTCAAGCATATAGAATGAAAGGGTGGGGGACAAAAATAACCCGCAGCTACTGCTTATATAATACATATACATAACTATCCGTAGTTCGATCGGCGGTCCGAGATGCAAACAGATGGCGCTTCGTGTAATTAGAAAAAAATAACGAAATTCTTTAGTAAATAAACCATAATGGAGGTAGGTTAAGGGGATGCCCTGGTCGATTTCGACGTTGTCATATATATCTGCAAATATCGAAGTCCACGTATATCAAACGCGAAAAAAGGCTTAACAGTCCCATTCTATCTGTAATTCTGAACAAAAATACTTTAACGCATTTTCGTTCGATGCAGAAATAAAGAAATGGCATGAATTCTAATAATTTACAATTGCGATTGTGTAGAAATCATGACATTTCTCTATTTCTGCGTCAAATGAAAATACATTGGAGTGTTTTTATTCAAAACTGCATATAGAACGGGGCTGTTAAGCTCTTTTTCGTTTTTAAGTTGCATGGAATTTGATATTTGGAGGTGTATAATACGTCAATGTCGAAAACGACCAGGGTACCCCCTTAAGAATGATCATGATACCAAGGTGGCGCTTTGCACCATCCGCTGAGTGTCTCGGTAATCGGCCGATCGTATATATCAGACGTGAAATCACAGCACTCGCCCCATCTAGAAAAGTAAGCGACACGCCGATCACTAATTTTAAAAAATGAACGCACCCTGGAGCAGCCACTATTCCAGCCCACCACCCGAGAGGGAACTCAGCGTCGAAGGAGAACACAGAAGCCGGAGAGACATGTCGCCTCAGGGTCATAAACGAGCTGCCCTCATGCTGTCCAGGGATCAACAGCCTGCCTCCATTTCCGACTATCACCAGTACCGCAAGGTCAGAATATCCCATCCTTTCTTTTTTTTTTTTTTTGTTATATTCGTTTTGATGGAATCTTATTCTCAACAATGAATTGTTTGTTATTTCATTTTCTCCACACAAAATTTTCCAAATCATCGAGTTTTTCTTATTACCAGAAAAAAAGTTTTCAATTCAACCTAGCAAATATAAAGTTATTTTATACGAAATATTTCCGAAACTCGTACCACCATCCAAAACATCGAATAATTTTTGATATTTTCTGAAAGTGGATACAGGATTGCAGATTAAAGTTCCAATATTCATGTCTTATGTAGGTATTTCTTAAACAATTCCTCGACGAAAAATGGTACATTTTTAAAGATTTGACGTGACTCAGAAAAATTTCATGGTCAGACGATCTTGAAACAGTGTCACAATAGTACTTGTGTAAAATAACTTGTCAAATAATCCACAAATTGGCTCAAATTGGGTTAGAAAATAAATTAACATAGTTTTTCTTTCGTACCTAATTTTATTTACTTGAACCGATTTTTTTGGTAAAATGAACGTTTCACAGCTATCATTTTATGAATAAAAATTAACAGAACTAGCTATAAAGTGACAAGAGCTGCAACACATTTTAAATTGACACCAGTCTCCTGTCATTGCATTACTCAATATTTCAGCATGTCAACGTGTCTTAATCCATGTTTCGTAGATTAGAATGGTACGACGAGGTTAGTTTAGGTATACCGAACAGTGACGTCATGAGAATGGTGCATAAAACAAACCGTTCCAAACGCCTCAGATTTTTAAATCGGTAGTGCATTTTACTTTTGTGATATGGTAGCACGATACGGATATATATTTATAATTTTTATTTATGAGTTTAATTTTCTTTAGAAAGTGTAAATAAAATTTGATCGTGAACGCAATTTACCTTTTACGTCACAGGACGACACGACGCACAGGGGTGCGATGGGCCATCGATCGCACAGCGCAGCACCCATGGACTCGCCTAGTGTTCACTACCGAGGTCGGTCGCAAAGTCCAACAGGACATCATAGGTCATTATCGCCCCCCGAGCATCGAACTGTGCCCTACTCGCACGGCTACGGGTCCAGGTGAGACGATCCCGGATAGCTTACTCTCCCTGAAAAATTTCCGTTCCAATTGTTAACCGGACAACCTTTACCTGTTCTCCAGGTTCGGCTCAAGGTCAGCGACGGCGACGCCGACCGGTTCGCCGAAAAAGAGACAACTGCCCCAAATACCGGCAAATCTGCATGCCGCACTCAAAGAGAGAGTCACTCAGGACTTGGAAGAGAGAACGAAGTTCATAAAGCACAGGACAAGACAATTCCACACAACCTACAGGAGCACGGGAATGGGAGGTGAGTTGGAGTTAACTGACAACTTAACTATTGGTGTGTAGTACTTTCCTTTTCACCAAGGTCTGAGTGAAACTTTCGACGCGGTGATTAGTGTACCACTTAAAGTGCTGAATGGAAGAACATGCGACTGACCAAACTTGTTTTTCAGGATGGGAAAGACACTATAGCGGACTATCGGATTCGGACTTACCATCAATGCGGCAAGACCCGTTGACGATAAGTAACGTCCATCCTCACAGAATCCATCACCGTCCTCGGCGCCACCTGAGTCCAGACAAAGACGTCTTGGGCGATTTCGGGGACTCTGATATGGAGAGCATCGGCTCGGTGACGAGCAGCGCTCTCAGTACCCAGTCCGAGAGGCCACGAGGGTCGAGAGGACGAATGTGAGTTTGATCACATTGACTTTAACGTTCACTTTACTATCAAGAAGCCGTTGCAAAATCGTCTTGTTCAATGACAAAAAGTACCTTGAAGCAAATTTACAGATACTGTAAATGAATCCTGTTTTCGAAACGTGCACTGTTTCAAACATTATTAAATGGACATAACGACTCGATGGGCCGCTTATTATCATCCCACTAGATAAGCACGCGTAAACGCTTTACTCCTCGCTTTTACCAATCCTGAAATAGAAATTAGAGGATCCTAGACTCACGTAGATTGCTCGCACTGCGTAGATAAGGTAGTCGCACTTGTCCACACCGCAAGTCAATGTCCATTTAATACCCCGTTCCCAATGACGTGCAATCATCCTGTACGTCACGACTCATCGGTCAACGATATTAAATTTATCCTGAAACGCCTCGGAGCTTGTCCCTCCGAGACCTTTGATTCCAAATCCCTGGAACGTTGTGCAATCTGTTCCAATCTTTTGCAATATAACCCGTACATTCTCATTTTTAAATAACAAATGTGGCAAATACACGTTGGTGGTTTTGTTGACTGATGAATCGTGCAACGATGAATGGCGAAAATTGCAGGGAATGGGGTGAGTTTCAATAGAAGATTGTATCTAACGATAAACCACCGCGAAGAGTGTGTGATCACCTTATTACGATATGATTGAAAATTTTTACACGTGATATAATAATTGTTTCCAGCCCGACAGTTAAAAACGTTTTTATACCTGGTGTCATATCTCCCGCCGCCCCGTTGCCCCCTAGGCGCAATAGGCGCAGGCACAGACTTAGGGTACCCTGTAGCGAATGCCACTGCCCATTGTCAAACAATCCTCCGAAATCTAGACCGATTTCAAAATACTCCCAGCTCCCAACGAGCCACCCCCAAATTCATTTTCCCCCGCACCCCCTAGTTCGGAGCAAATCCGCAGTAGTACGCTCGCTATACAAGAAAATGAAGACGCCATTCACACGATCGCGAACGGTGGACGAGAACCTGCTGCGATACTACAGCCCGGAAACGAGCGAGTACAGCATAACTCCGGGCTACATGCTGCGACCTGAGAACCTGGGTGTGAACTCACGGCGACGAATACCGGAAATATATGTCGAGGACTGCCTCAGGGTCGACTTTAGAAACGACCTTATGAGCAGATTTCGAGCAAAACTACCTGCTGGAGTATCGTCGACCTTCTCGTCGCGATTTCCGCAGATGAGCAGAAGCTTTCCTACGAGCTACAACATTCGTGGATTTGGCGGAAGACCTTCGATCCCGAGGACGAAAAGCTGTGAATATGAAACCATTCCAGACGACCTGTTGACAGGGGCCAGGAAATTCCTGTCTCAGAGGGCGAAAAGCTTCGAGTACGAGTCTTTACCGCAGAGTATATTCAGCGACGACAGTCTGCGTACGGCTCGCAGGAAGCTGAAGAGAAATCTATCTCTGAACGACTCGGGCTACGACGAGACCATCGAGGCCCTTCAGGACCAGAGCAAGCCGTATTACGACCCGACGACCGAGAATAAGTCGCACCAGACGCTGCCATACTATGGATATGACAGTGAGCTGAGCGGCGCTGAAACAGAGATAAACCTTTCCTCGAGCTTCGAGAGACAGAGCCTGGGGTCGATGGTCTTTGGCAATGATTCCGGGCGGGGTGACGACGCCGGAAAGAGAAAATACCGGGACTCGGATTACTCCGAGGCATATTTCGGGTCCGGACCCCAGAGGACCCTAGAAAAGCGGCCGAAGGGCTCAGACTCGAGGCTGTCCAAAGACTCTTCGTCCAGGGAACACATCTACTGCAGCATTGATGACGAGCTCGGTTCGAATGAGCGACTTGAAGAGCGGCGGCGACCGCGTACCAAGAGTAACGACTCCTACCTGGACTTCGAACGTTACGAGAGATGTCGCATATGTGAAAAGAGCGAGCGGTGGAGCGATGAGCCGTTCGACTTCGGCTCTCCCGAGTCCGAGGTACGAGGCAGTGAAGAGTTACCTGAGCTTATTGGAATCGAGGATGTCGACACTGTTAGACCGCCTCAGTGCCGCTTTGAGGACTATGAGGAGGACCGACGGCTGACTGGCTTCGCGGCGAAGACTGTCTACGAAACCAGGAGGCAAAGCCTCTCGGTGCCCAGTCTTCGCGAGAGCAAAAGACTCACGGCAAGAGCCGAGTCTTCGCCTCAGCTCTACTCCGACGATGATTTCGGGTCCTCGGAAACCGTTGTGCATCTTTCTCCGCGAAGGAAGTCGAACCATGCTCGGGGCTCCAGGTCTGCCCCGGAGTTTTGTAACTCTGACGAGGACGAGTTCGGGTCCAGGGACACTGTGGTCGCTTACAATTCCCGTCGGCGGAACAGCAGCTGCCCGGAAACTAGGGACCTTGGCGATAGGAGCGTGAAGCGGAACGTCGCGATAAGCGACACCCTCGAGTACTACGAGTACTCAATGGAGAGCGAGAGCCAGTGCAGCGAGAACTGCGGATTTGATCCCGGCAACCCTCGTAGAGCGTCCCCGCGTGCCTCCGGCACTTCCGGCCCCCAAGCCCCCGACCCAACCCCCCCCAGTATTGCTAATTCAATTGTCTTTGATTCCCTTTCCGCCAACTCCGACACTGCTAAAAACGCTCGGGCCGCCAACGACGCGAATCCGACCGAAACTCGATCCGCGTCCCACCGCGCTGACACCAATTCCGACGCGGAACGGAACGAACCCCATCGATGGTCATCTTCTGTACCTGAGAGCAGAGACTACGTACCTTCCAATCCCTACGAGGCCTCGTCTAGGCACGGGGTCACTGGTAACGGGCATTCCAGCAAACGGGGACAGTTCACGAGGAGCTTCAGCAACGCTGATGTACCACCGGATGAGAAAGTTGGTAAGTTCTATTTTTACTCATTCCGTAAACGCTTAAAGCACGGCGGAAGGGATATCACTCCTGCTGTCAGTTGTATACCATAAAAAAAGTCCTGTGAAGTCACTCGAAGTCACGTGAGTCATCAACTCACTCAATCAGAATTCAAATTCTGAAGTCAGGTGTGCAAATAAACTCAGGAGTGGTTACACCTTGAAGCATACCGCACTATGTTCTAACACACACGATTTAGATAGACTGCTAGGCAGTTGTTAAACGTAGGCAACCCCTTTTTCATTTCATGTAGTTTCTTGCGCTTTCAAACATATCCCAATTTTGACTGATCAAAAACACGTCATACGGACAATTTTGTAGGAAAAATTGATTAACGGAATTATTCATACTTTTTCTTTGAACTTCCACGTTCGAATTTTTTGGAATATAAATCAAAATTAATCCATTTTAATCTCAGATGTAGCATTGAAAGCTCTTGAAGTACTCATGATTCCAAATTTTAGATAACTTCTGGATATTTCAGTCTACCATATTCGGTCTTTCATTTTTAATTTTACTATCGTGCTATACATACGGTAGTTGATTCGTCTGATCTATTTTGGTCCATGTAAACAATCATTCAAAAATGCCAACGTGCGTGAATAATCTGAAAAAATGTTCAAATACAGCATTTTATAAAGTGAATCAATTATTTGATCTCCAGTTCAATAGCCTTAATGGTCAAGTAAAAATTACCCACATTTAATCTGAAGTGGTACCTACTTACAAGATTTTTATTTTACTGTGCTTTGAAGGGTGCTAAATGTAGAACATTCACCATCTTCGAAAGAATATAACGTTAAGGTTCGGAAAAGATGTTTTGAAACAACGTAAAATGTTCACAGAGCGTAAAAAAAGAAATCATTTTTAGCTGCACCTCGTCATGTGTAGTGCGCTATTCGTAGAACAGCTTTAAAGCTTGCTTTAAAATCTTTTATTGCTCTTAGAAGCGTGATCGCTTAAAACTTGATCATCGGCTTGCTGTCCGTTTTCAGAAGCGTCGTCGCTACAAGTTTAATTGTCCGAATAAAACGATTTTTTAAAAAAATTCCTCCCTAGTCACGCTACGTATTCTCAGAACGTCACCGGAGCGTTTAAAGTGCCTCTTTGTCTCTTCGAGTGGTCTTAACTTTGCTCTGTAAAAGAGCAAATCGTTTACTCAAGAGTTGTTGATTGAAACAATCTTGTAAAAGGGGGGCAAACGATCTACAGCATGGATTATAGTATGGAAACGTTTCACATTCAAATCGGTTTCTCATATTTTCGTGACCATATCAATAAACTCGGTAGAGTTTTGCACCTAATGTGAGAAGAGTCGGATGATAACTCGAAGCAAGAAATGGAATTGAAAGAGAATTGGGTACAGGACAGTGAAAACTTACGTCAGGTTTCACCACAACAACACCGACACGACAGATAACAGAGTTAAACATTGTCTGGTCAGGTTGGTGTCACTCCGCTCTCTGTTTCAGTTAATTTTCTGTCACCAGACGGTAGCCTGAGCGATACGGCAGTGAGTTTACACGTCGAAGACACTTCGAGAAGGGGTAGAAAAAGTTCGCCAGGTAGTAAGAGCGGCAGCGGAAGTAGCAGCGGTGGCGGAAGTGCAGTTCAATACCAGTCCTCCGGTCTGGGAAAGAAGAGCAACAGTACGAGCCAGCTTTCAGCGACAGGTAACATATATCAAACAATTTATTAACCATTTAACCAACTGACACGTAAAACCAAGCCTATCGGATGTATATACATTTGTTTATTGACATTCGTTCGTGTCGTGTGTAGAATAACATAATTACGATATATAACCCACAGTTTTCGTTCGAGTTCTATTAAGATCGGACTAATTGACAAGTAATAATATATACCTTAGGGTGGTTCCTAGAAAGTTCATTTTTGAACTTCGAACGGCGCACCCCCGAAATCGGCTCCAGATAATTCAAAAATAATTGCGTACATTTTTCAGTTCATCTCGACTCTAACCCGTGCCCCAAAGAGGGTAGATTTCATTCAACCCTTTCAGAAGCACATCAAATCTACGGAACGAATTTAGATGAAATTTGGTATAGGGGATTTGTTGGGTCGCCGATTACGAATCTGAACTCGAAATTTGAAAATTCGAAATAGCAGGCCCTACATGGTGAAGCGATATCCAAAAATTTAATTTCGATAAAACTTGGTACTCGGAGGTTTTCGAGGTCACTGATTGCGAATATGAACTCAAAATTTGTAAATTAAAAATAGTGGATCCAATACTGCAATATGAAGTGTCTTCGGATTTCAGTTCAACATATTGGATCCACCGTTTTGGATTTTGAATTCAGATTCGTAATCAGCGACCCAAAAAACCCCACCATACCAAATTTCATCTCAATCCGTTCGGTAGATTTAATGTGGAAATCCACCCTCTTTGGGGCACGGGTTAGAGTTGATATAAAAATCAGAAAAAATTAGGGAATTATTTTTGCATTATTTGGAGCCATGTTGGGGGGAGCGCCGGTTGAAATCCAAAAATGACCTTTTTGAGGACCACCCTAATTTATATATACATATATTCAAAATATTTACATAGATGATATATTTCGCAACTCTGTTTAACAATTAATTGATCAATTGATTAATTATTTCTACTATGCGTCGTATAGTCACGTTATACGCCTGCCTTATACACATATACTTCTCAGAGTCCGTATGAACAATACGTTATTCCGTTATAACTGTTATTATTGACACTATACACGATACACGGCAGACAATTACTTTTGGTCAAATTCAATATTATAGAATAGCGTAAATTTATGATACTTTCTTCTGCAGTAGTTTATAGATACGATATATACTTATACCCACGTTTAATAATTCCGTGTGCTTTCATTACAATACATATATAAAAACGAAAAAGCAAATGATATAACGCAGGAATCACTATGCTACAGATTTTTCAATCATAATCTTTGAACTTCGATTTTGAACTGTTCAATTTTCAATTTTGAATAACTCTAATGTTTTTAAAGTAGGAATATTTACCACAACGCTTAGTATTTTATCTGCAGACAGCCTAAGTCTGAGGCTTTAATTGTAGAAAAGGTAAAACAATCACCCGATTAACTTTTCCTGCTATCAAATATCTTGAATTAAATTCATCCAGTATCTGTCACCTCAAACTGCATAACGGGAATAGATCGTGCATTCGGATTGTAAAATTTCAAAACTCGAAGCATGTTTTTTATACCATTTTTCATTTAAAAAATTGTCAAAATTAGATGAAAATTTAGTTAAAAAATTTACCTGATGACAAAGAATGCACATTAAAAAAAAAAAAGTAACACGATTGTAATTTGTACATGAAAGCACACTGGAAGAACACTGCGATCGGGTGCACAGTGTGTATATTCTAATTGTATATTCTGTTTTCTCTATCACTATTCTTCATCTCTGTCCGCCTCTTTGAACAAAACACACTAACACAATACCTCAACAACCATAACATCAAAATTAACAACAACTATAACAACGCGGTGGTTGTGTTATCATCACCTTCGTCATCGCCGTCGTCGTCGTCGTCACTGGGATTCGCTGTGCATCCGTCGGCGGAAAAAACATCAAATACAAAACGAACAAAAAAAAAAATACAAAACATCTTTAAATCGAACGAACAAAAAACAAATCGACCATTTGAAAAATCTTTGGAACAAAAACAACGAAACGAAATTTAACAACTCGCGACCCATCGACGTCCTTGAATGTTATAACGATGAACGATACAAAAAAAAAAAACAAAAAATTACAAAAATCAAAAACAAATCTCGTCATACCGCGCTCTGCACGTGCGGTAAACGCATAAACACGTGTTGATGGTGCATGCGTGGGTGAGGAAGGGCGGAAGCGGCGGCTCGGATTTGGGAAGAAGGGGAAGTCCTCGTTCACGGTTCACAGGAGCGAAGAAGTCCTTCCAGAGGACGCGGCGGGCGGGCGAAGCGGGAGGCAGCCCAGCTCCGCCAGCAGTGACGGCGAAGGGAGTGCCGACGGGGACAGGTCCGAATATCAATCATCAAAGTACCTTTAGTCGCCTCTTTTTCTTTATCTTCACGCTACTCTCTCTCTCTCTCTCTCTCTCTCTCTCTCTCTGTCTCTCTCTCTTTGTTTCTCTCTCTTTCTCTTTTTGTCTCTAGTCTTATGCCTAAAGTCCTTTCAACTTCCATCTCGCTTAATCCTCTATTATTCCATATAGCGGTATACGAAATAATGAGCTAGAATTTCTGTTTACTCAACTTACCACATCAATTTTTATCCTTGCGGACGTCCGTCTGCTATTTTCTTTTTATATTTGTTCAAGTTTTTGTTGCTTTTCTTTTTTGCAATATCTCTTATTTTCAAGTGGAATCAACAAATGACGTTTTTTTTTTTTTTCATTTCCTTCGACACGCCTGCGCGGTATTTACGCGCGTAGATATCGATCAATTTTCTGTTTTATCGATATTCCCAACTTATTTACGAATGAACATCGGTAATATAGTTATCGATTGTACCGGTAATTAGTAACCAGATTATTCCACAGCCACGAATAACCGAACTATGCTATTGACGTACAAAATGAATTTTGAAATAATGATATTAATTTCTCCGAGACTTAAAATTATTTTATTTCAGAATTATCGTCTCATATTTAGATTGAATAGATTATCCCGATTAATTTTATTTACGAACTTTGTCTTGATTTTCTCCAAATCCGCGTCCTCACAACACTTCGATCGTATTTTATTATTCTTACTGTTAAAGTTATTGTAACATTATAATTTTTGACACCTAAACCCCAACTCCCGATCGATGGAAAAAAGCCCGTCTTCAAATCGTGAGTACAATAAACAAAAAAAAGCTCGACAGGGAACTTTCAGCAAGAAGAACAACAGCAACAACAACAAATAAATCTACCTCTACAATAATAATAACAACAACAACAACAAAAACAACAACAATAACAATAACAATAACAATAACTACCACTGTTACAACGAGACACACGTACAGATATCACCCACATATAATAGGTCATGTTTACATGTATATGACGCTATACAATATAATTACGATGCAGTATTAGAATTTATATACATATAGTTTTTACGTAGCTGGTTTACTGTCGTCTTTTTTTTTTTTCATTAGTCGACTGTTATGAATCACTGGTATGTACTAACTTACCAGTGTCACGTCATGCATAAAAGTGAATTCAAGTGAACTAACGCCCCAAAATAAGTTTTCAAAAGTGAGAATTGGTACAGATGTAATACGCCAAATGAAAGAAACGTAGAAACGAGTATTCGACTAAGCGAATCAATACTTTGCATGGTTTATCTGAAAATCAACATGGCTGTCGCGTTGACAACCCACCACTTGCGATTTTACTTTATCTATGCGATCGGTTTTTTTTTTTGCTCAATATTTATAACACGTTACCTAACACGAAACAAAATTACAGCAAGCATCGTTCAGTCATCGTGACATCCTCGTCGAGTTGTCTAATTGTAAGAATCGAGAATTCACGTTGCTAAATTTACTCGTATAAACGTCTGTAGTCTGCATGTCCTGTCATGCCTATGAATATACACTTGTTGAAACGAAGAAAGAAAAATTCGAGTCGATACTAACGCTTGACACAAGTGATTGAGAATGATCAAGAGGGAACTCAAGTTCTTCGAGTGCTACGGTATACTCTGTCTACGGAAGCAACAGTACGGTTTGCTCTTTCTGATGTAGCAATTCAGCTGATCTTGTCTCTCATCCCCCTAGTCGCTCTCTTAGGTAGAGTATACTATACAACTGCGCCAGTGAATCCGCAGTGCGTATATTATATCACAAAAATAAATAAACAAAGGAAAATATAACGCAGAGACGAATCTGGATATATATTCACACGATATCCGGTTGCCTCTAACGCTAGAATAATATGACGTGCCGTTGAAAGAAATGATGGTGTACGAATAAATGATATTAATCGTTGTGGCGTAACGGATGATGTCTTTGTTGTACAGCTTGATATTCATGCACATACATGTATGAGGAATGCCATCCCAACTCGATGACTTTTGCCCCTAAGGACATCAGATTTGAGTAATAATTTTTTGCATCCTTGTCACAGCTCTAAGTAGCTTGATACTGATCGGTTATTTTTTTTTTTTTTCAAAATTGAAGAATTTAACACCTTCCGAACTCCAGGGTTCAAAATAAAAACAGTCAAGTGTTATGGTATTTAGTACCAGAACAATACAAAAGTACAAATTCCATCCAATATGTCCAGGGTGAGAGGTTCGTCGAGTCGGTATCAAATGCCACTCATACGAGGGTATCCCAATTTGAATCAAACATCAGGGTTTCTCCCAAATTAAGTGAAATGTAAAAAAAGGGTCGAGGTAAAAGTCAAAAGCTATGACGGGCACGAAATGACTGTTGCTGTAAGCTAGTAGACAAAGTTATCAATGTTCGCATTGTACCATTTCATGTCTGACGTGTAGTGACAAACAATTTCATCCCGGAAATGTCACTCTTCAGTGGGACTAGCAGCTATCATTAATATTGAGCGAATGTGGCGGTACCTGCGATAAAACTGTCGCTGCCATTTTGGCTTCCATGAGAAAGAGAATTTTTGTTGGAAAATTTTTTTCACGTTACTTGGTTACCGATGACATCGTAACGGGTGATTTAAAATTATGCATCTTGTCACAGATTGCGTGGTCAACTCAAGCATCCCTATCCCTCTCCCTTTTCCTCTCCCTCTCTCAAGAGATCGTTGTTAATGACAACGCTAATGCGAATTGCGACTATGCAGCACCGCGGCCAACTTATCAATATCACAGTGACAGTCAAACAGACACAATCTGCGAGACAGTCAAACCGACAGCGAGCAAGAGAAAGATTGATTAATTGATTGGTATTCGTTTATTAGCCTTCTCATCTATGCTAGCCTTCACACCAGTACTTTGTACTGTTGTCTATGGCTGACTCAAACGTTGCGTCGAAAGTGATCACATCTGATTCGTTGCACTGCGAACAAGCGCGCAATACCAAATCCTTCAAAGCCCTGCACAACCGTTAGGATGAATTTCCGATCATGGTTGTCTTGCCGCAAAATGTTTCCCTAGACAACGCCTACACACCCTAGAAGTCTGTCCAGAGCTAACATAAACACCCTGTATATGCTACAGGTGAAATTGTGTTATGGGCTTTCGTTGGTGTATTGTTATTGAGTATACCGCAGCTGTGTCGATATATGTCCTTACACATAACATCGATACGATACGTGTTTCTCATTGTTCGCTAATTTGTGCATTGATAATTAAGAATTATTGTTATTCGCTGGACCTATATTATGGATTATTGAGTACAAGAATCTACATATAATAATATTGATCGAATAGACGAATCAATATGTTTAACATGAATAAACAAGAGCAACAGCAAAACCGTTAATTTTACAGTTTTCGTGCGTCTTTACAGCTGGAATTCAGATTTCGAGCGCATGCGAAGTAACGGTCGATGGTGATGATTGGTTAGCTTTTAATTTTTTCTGGTTTGATAAACAGAAGTGTTTTCCCGCCTCTATAACGGTCTTGTGCTTCTTTTTCAGTCATCGTCGAAGTTCCTTTGTTTTCGTCTTTCAATTACTTTCTTAATCGGTATAAACATACACGCATTTGATAAAATATACAAATACTTAGTTGTAGAGATAAAAAATCATTTTTTGTATTTGACCCGCTTATACGAATATTTTCACTGTGCATAAAAAAAGTGTTAAACAATAGCATTTGTTACGTATCGTAATTTATATTTGATGCTGTTGAGTATTTAGTTACCATAGTTATTTAGTAACTATTATATATATCAGGGCGGTCCTCATTCCAATGACGTTTGGCAGAGTTGTTGCTTATAATGTTAGGAACAGACTGGAAATTCTTAATTTTGGTAATAATTATTCCCTTGTATGTAATATATAATCAATGTTTCACATATATATATATATATATATATATATATATATAATATCAAGGTATATCAGAAAAATATAATCAGCGATTTTGCAAAGTAGCACCCAGTGAAAAATTTGTTCAAGTTAAAAGAAAAATTCTGAGAGTAGACAAGCGTTCTATGTTATTTGGAAACTCGTCCTCATTTGATTTTTCACTTTTTTTTTTTTGTATTTATGAAGAAACATGTTGTAGCATTTTAATCATAATTTTTTTTCCCAACATTTATGTTCAACGCAAAAATCACGATCCGCAATATAACAATATATCGAACAAGAATTTATTTCCATGACTTAAAATTTCATATTAAATTATAATTATTTTATGAGATTGAATTAAAAAGTTGTCAAATAATAATTATACTTCTAATTAATATTACCAGTGTGGGTCTTTACGACTTGGATTGATATTGTAATTGATCTAAGCAATAGAGATTTTTTTCGTTCACTATTCTTCATATATTCAAGAAAAAAAAATGTTAAGTAAAAAATAAATGGGGATGATCTTCCAGATAACATAGAATACTTGTCTTTTCCCAAATTCTTTTTTTTTTAACCTAAACAGACCTTTTGAGGGGTGACAAGTTGGAAATCACTCTGAAACACCCTAATGTAATATATGTATATCGGGAGATTACATTTTTACAGCAATTGTTACAGAAATTTTTAATTTTCAGGGATTGTTCCTATCATTATAAGCAACACCGCTGCCGAGTTTCAATTCGTCCCTTTAATTTTCACCAAAGTTATGAAAAAAATTTAAATGGTTAGTAAAATTACATGTATTTTGCGTTTAAAACTTTCGAAGCTTTGCGGTACGTGTTGATCTTAAAATTAGGGGCACAAATTTTACAGAATTTTATTTCTCCATATTTGTAAGTTATCCAGGGGGCGTATGATATTAATTTAAAAAGTTATTGAAGTAAGGACCATCCTAATATACAATATATAGGGTAGTGTGACGTCAAGATAGAATATAGTTGACCATAGCGCTCAGGCATATAGTTTTACTTTAATTTATTACATATATATATGATTTTATATGTATAATTTCCTTGTTTCGGATCGTCATTCTTTTTTTTTCGCTTTACACATATTATACATTAATATGTATAATAATGACAATGATATACACTGCCAATAATTGTCTTACCATATATATATATAAAGTTGTATGTCCACGTCGTACTTATATCGACAGCCGATAATTTTCAGCACGTGTGCGTGTGTCTGTCTGTTTGTTTTTATTTTATATATTATGTGCAAACTAATAATTTGTTTTGAGTGACACCTCCTTCCCCCATGAAAAACCGCCCACACTACGTATACATCCGAAATCAAAATCCATAGTCATCTTTTTTGATACTGGGATGCCGGAAAAATAGAGCAAAACCTTTGACGATAATTATTTTGTTTTATCTACTTCTTCTTATTCGCTTTACCACAGTCTTCGTGAACAGTACCCCTTATCATCACACATAACCTCATTATTATCTCAAGTTATGTTGTTTTTAAAAGACATAATCAAAAAATAATAACGAAATATTAGATTTTTAATAAAAGAAGATTTTCAAACTGCTTATAAGATTAACTACAATTTCTTTAAGGAAAATTCATATAACACCTTTGTGAGTCTTGATCACGGTCTTTCATACAGATTTGGAAACTCCGGTGGTGGGGGGTGACTCACTTCTTGATGCCGTGCTTAATAGTTTACTGCCGGGCCACCAGGGTCGGTGTAATCTAGCGCGACAGATATAGGAATGTATTTTTGTTTTTGTAGCGCAAGCGCAGTCTAACTTAACCCTAGCCGGAGCTTGATCTCCCCATTTTGGTTAGAATTTGGAAACTTTTTGTGAGGGTTGATCATCAAATTCTTTTGCCCAATAGCACGTGCGCATGTGATAAAATAAAATCAAAAATTTCGAGGATGTGTCAATCAACCGCACGCATTGCTATACATATACATATATTATACATATATTCACTATAGGTATATGTATACATAGTATAGGTGTATCACTGACCCGTTTAGATTGCAGTGAAACGCAGTGGCGAAGCCATAAACTACGATTTGCTTCAACATTCGAGTCACCTTCGACTACAAAAATTAGGCAGAGTTGCAAGACCTGTATGTAAGACCGTTGTTTTGATTCACCATAAAAGTAACCTAAAGCAATCAGCTGATCACGACTTTGGACGCCATATTGGACGCACCAGCGTGGTCAATTTCGACTGGGTAACACAGGTGGCGGGACTGTCTGTCCTTTTAGCTGTCGATGTAGATTATAGTGAGAGTTGATGATAAGGGTGAATACATGCACAAAAGATCGAGTATACATTTGCAATATATATAGATGAATACATGTGATCCTCTATCAAAATTAAAATTCCTAGCTCCTGATCCTGAATATATAATTATTAGAATTACAGATGGGTTCTTCGGTGAGCGTTTCCTTGAAATACGTACTCAAAGGATTCTCCCCTTGTTCAACCCTGAAAAGATTGTAGTGTACAAACCCGAGCGAGTACTGCTCATCCTGGGGAACCTTATGACTAATACTTGATTCTAATGAAAATGAATGTGCATACTTTAATATCCAGCCCAATATATATGTATATATCCAGCAGATCGTGATAGCAGATCCTTTCGGGTGGCAGCGTCGTGCATATACATTTTATCAACTGTTGATATATTATTATAAAAATGCTTGTAATGATAGTGAAGTTTTCGCAAGCTCTTCAGCGCATAATGAGTGTCCCTTGAAGATTAATTTTCCTTGCCAAATCGGGTCTTGGACATCGGAACACGTCACCTAGTGGTAGAAAATGCCATTACAAAACTATTTGTATTCAACTTTGCAAGTGTCTTATTTACCTCTTTCTTACATTAAACTCAGTGAGTGCTATAAAATAGAAACGTAACAATGCACCACTAGGTTTTTTATACCTTCATATTTATAAAATCAAACCGAAACAATAGGCTGATTACTATATGTACGACCCCATGTTGTTTAACCATGCCCATATCTTGGCTCCCGTTATCGAAAGCGAACGAAAGACCGATTTACAGTGTATCGCTGTATCCAATCTCCAAGGGACACTTACAGCTGTGAATATCGGACAAATGTTAAGTCCTGAATTTTATTCCCTTTTCTCTTCTCCATTTGATTTCAAGGAAGGAAACCTTTTTTGGCAGACTTCTATCTTTCTCTCTTCAAGGGACACTAAAGCGAAGGAAACAACAACAACAACAATAACAACAACAACAACAACAACAACAACAACAACAACAACAACAACAGCAACAAGAACAACAACAAAAACAACAAAACACCTGCCATCAAACGCAAAAATAGTTTAGTACGTATTTTTTCTTTTTCGTTTTACGGCGCAGAGAGCGGCGGCGGCTGCATCGGTGCTCATGGCGGGGGATTAAGTCGCAAACGAAACAGTACGCCGAGCAGCATTCAACGCTCCCAGGAGGTAGTCCCCACCTACCAGAGATTAGGCTCGTCGAGGCCTCAGGGGGCCTCATCTGTTACCAGCGACATCGCAGGCAGCCTCAACTCTATCTCTAGTTCCGAAGGAAGCTCGTAAGTACTGGCCAATCACGC
This sequence comes from Neodiprion fabricii, assembly GCF_021155785.1. Lineage (NCBI taxonomy): Eukaryota > Metazoa > Arthropoda > Insecta > Hymenoptera > Diprionidae > Neodiprion > Neodiprion fabricii. Next base: position 19,813,024 of record NC_060243.1, read on the forward strand.
CAGGTGTGCATCTCTCATCGGCGGTTCTCTTCGCGGTGTGTTCCCTTATTCCACGTGTCTCGATCGGCCCGGGAGTTCATTCTCTGTCTCTCTACTTTTACGGATATATACTCTATTTGTCTCTCTCTCTCTCTCTCTCTCTCTCTATCTCTCAAATTTTCGCGACATGAGAAGGGGGCATGGGGGGGGGGGGATCCTTAGTAACGTCATTTATCTTTTTTCTTCCTATATCTACACGCAACGGAAACAAAAAAACATACACATCGGGTATTCCATGACATCTCGATCAAGATTCTACGTCAACGTCTCAGATTGGGTTTATCATTTTTTGCACGAAAATACACGACGAAAAATGCGGTCACAATTTTTTTCAGAATTTTTCGAACCAGCGTATCTGAACCATAATTCAAAAACTTGAAAAAAAAATCCCAAGTTTCTCAAATCTGAAAAAATTCTGAAAAATCTTACAAAGCGTAAGGAAATTTTTAACACTTGTGAGAAGATGGAGATTTCATAACTTTCGAAGATGAATAAAAAAAAATTATTATTATTCGATTGCATTTTTGACATAAGAATGAACATAAAAACACATCATAATATGGACGGAAACATGTCTATTTAGACTATTTAGAGAGTTGAAGGGAATCAAATATATTAATATAATGTTTATATTCATATTTTTTTTTTGTAATAACTTTTTTTATTTTCATTTTTCTCATTTATCTTTGGAAGTTATGAGATCTCCATCTTCTAATAGGTGTCAACATTTTTTTTATATTCTAAAAGATGTATCAAAATTTTTTCAGATTTTAGAAAATTGGAGTTTCTTTTCAAGTTTTTAAATTATACTTCAGGTACGGTCGGTTGAAAATTTTTGAAAAAATCTGCGACAGCGTTTTTCGTCATGTACTTTCAGACAGAAAATTATACAGCTAATCTAAAACATCGACGTAGAATCTTGACCGAGATGTCATGGAATGATAATCGATAGATCACCACATTATTGTTTGACGAGATATGACACATTTTGAAAGCAATTTCGATTTTTTTGCTACTCCGAACAAAAACAAAAACTAATTGTTCAAAATAGATTAAAAAATAAAAATCTCCTTTCTCTCCTTGGTAGAGTGATGCATTTTCTAAAAACGTTGTGCGTGACAAATATATCTTCATAATTTGTGTTTCAAATTGTAGAAGAAAATTACGGGTAAAAAATTTATGAATCCGTCTCCAAAATCGAGGGTGGATTATCGGGAAAGTACCTATATATGAAAGAAGAAGAAGGTAACAAATAAAAAGAACTTCGAAGAAACTAGTTTCAAATCATCAGAAATCTTTATTTTTTATTTTGAAGAGGGTGTCAGGATATTATTTATATACATTATACAGTACACAATATACAACGTACAAAGTGTCTCCATTTGAAATAAAACGAGTTGTCAATATTTTGGAAACTGAACACAGTTGTAAGAGCTTTACTATTTTGAGTGAGGTAAAAATAACCTCATTAATTACATTGTGTTTAGTGCAATTTGGAATATATTTGAAAAGTAGCCATTTTCAAAAAATGAAGATATCAAGATTTTGGCTGCGTAACAATTCAGCCACAGTCAAAATACCCGCGACAAAATACCCGTCGATAAAAATACCGAAAGCGCAGTTCGTATCTCTTGTGTGTGTTGTGGTTTTGGATAGTGATAGAATACGATCATTTATCAAAACTCTGGCAAAGGTATAACAAAAGACGAACTTGATTTGACCGGCGGATATTTTGTCGCGGGTATTTTGACTGCGGATGAAACGTGACACCTAAGATTTGTACATTAGAGCAGTCGTCGGGACAAATACAACAAGTCAATCTCGTTTATTATGGATGATTCATTAGCGAAATATTTCAGTTTGAAGTTTTGATCCGCGCGTGACCTGAGTTGCGATTCGAGCAGCCGAAGCGAGCCTCGCACTTATTGCCAACTGCAGAGAGCGATGCAAACTTGCAAACGGATTGTCCGAAATTGACAATCTAGGGCTCTGTTTACTTCGTCTCGAAGTTGGCTGTAAGATAAGACGCACAGAAGTCGGTTCTTCAATTTGAAAAAAAATGGCTGTTACAGTATAATTCCTGAAAAATAACGTTACCTAAATGCTTTTTTCTAACTCTTCTGGATTCCGAAATATTTCTTCTTACCATACTTATGAAATATGTGTTGATGTGTTTGGTCAAATATTGTACATATGTATGTACATGCCCCATATACACCTACGTACACGCATAATCGTATAATACGTACAGTATACCCGAATTATTCTTGTGAAACGGGACAGTCGATTGGACCGTTTGCGTACACTTGACTGTTTCATTTCACCGACGAAAAAATTTAACGATTCATACTATAAGTACGCGTGCGTTTATGTATGTATATTATGTTAAAGTTATTATTTCTTGGAGGTAAAGCACGTGTCTCGGGCTTGAGAACAAGAAATTAACGAGTCGTGGGTGATGAAAAAAGCGAAATAAAAAAACAATTGCTTGAAAACCAGAAGAAAAATAATCGTAGTCCAAATATCGAGCCCGAATCGCGATGCTGGATATGTATATATTGATGCGATGTTTATCTATATTACATATTGTTTACTATATTATATATATGAACATGTTGAAAATTATCGATGTCTGCACACTGGAGGTAATCTACCATTACCCCCAAATTTTATAGCACTGGGTGGTTAGTGTATCGATGGAATCATGTGTACATACCATTATACATAAATTCCCTTAATCATTATCCGTATTATAAAATCCACTGTATTTCATACTCGCCAGCCGTCCAAGTATTAAAGTTCGAATTCTCAGTTGCCACTCCGGTTGCTCAAAGTTGAAGGGTAACTGAAAAAAGAAAGGATAAGAAAACGCTCGCTTCATCGGTATAAATGTCGACTTAACTTTTGTTGGTGTTACTCTTCTCGTTTTGAACAGTGAACCATACAGGCATTTCAACAAAGAAAAATAAATAAATTATAAGGACAGCATAACGACAGACTTTATCGTCTGTCGTTTCTTCCTCTTTCCAGATAGACACAATGAACATGGCCACGATTCACTCGCTGGTAGTTTTATTTCAAATCTACAATCATTTTCAACAGTTAAAACTGATCGATAGCTATTTCACGCTAGATAAAATAATGAGAGAAATAGGTTAAAAGTTGCTTTCAAATCCAGAGATTGTTTAGAAATCGGCAATTCATTGAACGAAGTTCATTCACTGTACATAATTAGGTAGCTCTTATGTATGGTTAACTCTTCAAACGACAACTGCAATTCCAAGGATAGTTGAGTATCGAAAGAATGTCAACATGATTGGTTGATACTGTCCATCGATGCACGGTAATGAAAAAAAATATTTATCTGTCCCCCTCCCGCCCCGCCCCCCCCCCCCCCCCCCCGACCAAAAAAAAAAGAGCAGTGTTCCAGATCCGTTATACTTTTCCTAATTATCCAATATCTCTTTCGCTCTTTGTTTACATATTTTATACATATAGATATGCGTATATTGTGTGTTATTACTTTCCGTCCGGCTCTCCATTCGTGTATAACCTTCAACCTCCTGCCCCACTCAATCTTACGTACCAAGTCGTGTAATTTCGGATTGTCGATGTTGTTGATGTTGCTTACATTTATTTCTTTCCTTTTTCGTTTATTCTTCGTCTTTTCGTTTCTGCTTGGCTATTATTGCAAATCGTACATGCACCTTCTTCGCACTGTATTTACTAAAAGTAAGCGTGTATGTATATATATATATACACACATAATACACGGACCTATGAAATACGTATGTCAGTCCAATTATCGCCCTGCAATTAATTTACCGCACATTTGATGAATATCTTCGTTTTCGACATCAATTAACCTTGTAACTATTTATCTCTGTATATCCACAGTGCTACCATCACGTACTTTTAATCATCAAATGTACCGTAAGTCTGGATGATGCCAAATTCGAATAAGTGAGATGTACTTCGTATGCGATAGAAAAAAATTAAGCTCGGGGTGACAGTGCCCTCTGCAGCGAGCGTCAGAGTACTATGTATTGAAACGTATGCAGTAAAATTCGTATTTAATCTTGTTACGAACAGCTCAGTCTCTCTTGAGAATCAGGACGCAAGAACCTGATGCGTACAATAACGGGATTATTCTGAAGAAACCCAAAATGGTTCGTTAGGCGAAAAACATCTAGGTATTATTATAATAAAGTATTCGTATAGAAGAAAACTGAAAGAAGAAAAGAGAAAATCGAAGGTTGACGAATCTTCGAATCCGTTTCTAAATTTCGCCACTTTCTTGTCTTCTCTTTTCTGTTTTGATGCATAACCCCGATCACTGTTTCAAACTTTGAAGTATCAAAAAACACAAAAATTGAAATACGACTCCTTTTAAGGTATTCAAAAAGTGTCAATATTCGTTCAGCTGTTAAAGAGTTTTGTCGATCTGCTGTCGCGTGTTTTATTTTATTTCTCAATAAATCGAATCAAAAGAATGCGGATCATTTAAGACGCAGCTGTGCAAAAAAATCTATCAATACAGTATCTTTATTATTATTATACAAATTGGCAAATAGCGATGCAGCTGAACTTTATTGTTAAGCTAGCTGGTCAAGAGACCTACGTCTATAAAAAATATGCAATGTATGGTAGGTGCTCGTTTTGAATGCGCGGAATGTGTTTATGAATACCTAATGCATGACGTTTGGTATGCGCCTGATGTGGTTATTACATATAAAATATTACGTCTGCGTGTGCCTCTTTTGAATTAATGTTTATAGATATTATACACACACACACACACACACACACACATATATATATATATATTGATCGACTATCTATCCATCTATTTATCTATTTATCTATCTATTTATCTTTCTATCTTTCTTGCTATCTGTCTGTCTACACATTTACACACAGTTTGCTCGACCCGAGTCAGTGGAAAGTTCTTCTTGCCTTAAGTTCAGCCGACAGTTTTATTGTACACACTATATACCATACTACTACCACCACCACTACTACTACTACTACTACTACTACTACCACTACTACTACTACTTCTACCACTACTACTACTACTACTACTACCACTACTACTACTACTACTACCACTACTACTACTACTACTGCTACTACTACTACTACTACTACTACTACTACTACTACTACTACTACTACTACTACTACTACTACTACTACTATTACTACTACTACTACTACTACTACTACTACTACTACTACTGCTACTACTAATATTACTATTTTCACAAACTTCATACAGTCGACTTCAGATAAGAGGCCATCTGACAGGGCTGTAGGAGAGGAAAATTCTCTAAAGTAGCCTCTAACTGATCGCCCCCTCTCCGCACGCTTCGAATGCGCATCAGTCGCGACTGCATGTGCGCAAAACGCGCCAGCGGCCCGACGAAGTGTCGTGGTGGGGAACGCCATGCTAGTGTGCATGATCGTGCGTGTGAAGGGGAAGTCGTTCGATTGGCCTCTTGTATGAAGTCTACTGTATTTCATTTCGGTATAAAACATAACGTTATGAAATTCTTTGGGCTCCAGTTATACATATATATGAACTTTATACCTATTGCGTCATATAGTTACAATCACAAATTTATCCCTTTCACTCCTACTGTCAAATTTTTATTATATGTTATACAGAGCGAATTGCTAACGACTGCATGGTCCGTCACCTGTTAAGAATTTAAGTACGACTGCTTTCCGCGGCACCGAAACCGTTTTAAACGTAACCTTAAAAATTTAGTCAGTTGTTGCTGGCAGTTATGCTCAAAACCAACAAGTATCAGAATTTTTGAGATTATATACGTCGCGGCAAACTGTCGTCTAAATTTATGGCGGTTGATCGCCCGGGAAAACAATCGCTCTCGGATTTTTAGCAGCCGACAAACCATACAGCCATTAGCAATTCACTCTGTATGTTTATGAGTGTGTTTAAAATACCTATGTAATTAGCATTTATACACTCTATTACACATATGTATATGTATATATTTATTTATTTATTTATTGTATTCTGCGATTTGCTTATCGGGTGGTAAAATCTACGATGCTTGGATTTAGGCCGATTATTTTACGATGAGAACCTCTGGCCCTCTCCGCTACTGTCTGCCATATTCAGCGCTGCGCTGCGCCGCGCCACGCAAGTTGGAAAAGTCAGTGGTTTTTTACAACACGGCCCAAATCCTGGCAGCTAGGAACGCGAATTGCGAATATCATCACAAAGTAGCTAATTAACAATTGGATAAAAAATTTTGCTAAAGTAAATTATATGATACTAATGGTGTGTAAAATGTTACATGTTTTACTTTCGAATTCACCATATGATTTTTGCTTGAAGAAAAATTTTGAGAACATTTTTGTCCCTGCTTATTTCATCTTTGCATTTGGGTACCATATAACTTTGTTGAAAACAAAAATACGTTTGAGGTTGACTGTTCCACCATCGCAGTATGTTTGTTTTCTTCCTTTTCTGTTCTTCCTCTTGCTGTTGTGCCACAATAACGATGCAAAAGCAGCCAGGGTCAGGTCTGACTAACGTTCTGTGTGAAATTTAGCTGGTCGCCTGGCCTCAGAATGGCAAGTGAAGGAGGTCAGCTGAGTGACTTTATCGGGGGTCTTGGTCCCGGACAACTAGTCGGACGGCAAGTGCTCGGCGCGCCGTCTCTCGGCGAAATCCAGCTCTCTATGTGCTACACGAAGGGCTACCTCGAAGTCGAGGTCATTCGGGCTAGGTACCTCCAAGGTCGGCAGGGTAACAAGGTCATACCAGGTGAGATTTGCCAGGTTCCACCTTTCGAATAAATTTCAAATTAATAAACTCGGATTTTACTAATTCTCAGAGTAATAGGAATTTGAGAAACCTTTTCATTCCCTTTCTCTAATTCGTTTCAGCGCCCTACGTTAAGGTGTACCTAGTCAGCGGAAAGAAGTGCATCGCTAAAATGAAGACTGCGACTGCGAGGAAAACTCTGGAACCCCTTTACCAGCAGCAGCTTGCCTTCAGAGAGAATTTTCAAGGCTGTATACTCCAGGTAACCGCACAAGAAAAACGTTAATGAAAAAAAGAATTGATGGAACATCACCGTCAATGTTAAATTGCAAAGGTTGTTGAAAAAAAAATGGATCATTTTCCATCAATTTTTTTCAATATCGCAGATTCGAAAAAGGCAATATCAAAATATATTTAACGTGAAAAACGCGAAAACAATTCCGTTTTCTTTTGTATATTGTTTTCGTGTTTGCGCAGGTGACCGTCTGGGGCGATTACGGCCGGATAGAGGGTAAAAAAGTGTTCATGGGTGTGGCGCAGATCATGTTGGACGATCTTGACCTCTCTAACATTGTGATCGGGTGGTACAAACTATTCGGAACTACGTCCCTGGTCAGTGGTCCTCCGTCACTCGGTTTATCCCGTCGTTCATCCGCCGCTTCCCTTGAATCCTTAAAACTCTGAAGCTTATTCTGGGGGTCGACGCGTCCCTCGCTACAATAAAACCGACTATCATTCTCAAGTAGACCATTTACGATGTAATAAAAATAACGATTATCACAGTAACAAAAAAAAAAAAACGACACTAACACCACGACCATCACCACCACCACCACCGTAAACAACAATAATTACAAAACCTTAATAATAAAAACGAAAATAATAACAATACTAATACTAATAATAATGATGACGATGATGATGATGATAATAACAATAATAATAATAATAATAATAATAATAATAATAATAGTAATGATAATATAATATCCTTAACGGTGATGATGATCATAATCATAACAAGAAAGCAACAATGTTCATTATACTGATTTGAATTATAACTCTAAATTAATTATTATCGTCGGATAAATGAACAGAATAACAAAATTGAGAAACACTAAAATAGATATTGATTATGGAATTTTCGAAAGGAAGAAAGATCAACGTTCAACACACTTGAAAAAGAATAATTTTTGTTGCAAATATTTTACACGCTTTTTCCTTCATTTTTCTTTCCATCTGTAACCCCTTTCAATGTCACATTAACAAAACAGATGAGAAGAATATAAGGAGAAGAATAACGATCGCGCTGATTCGTAGATTGATTTGGCATTTTTTCAAATTTTATAATATAACAGCTATGAAGCTTATATTATATAATGTATACGTAGCGGTAAAAACAATAATATCGTAATAATCATTATTATCGTCCGCGTTGAAAAAAAAAAAAAAAAAACAAAATGAAAAATACGAACGTTGAATTAAACAATCGTGAAATATTTGATAATAATAGGAAATAAAGTATAGAAAAATCGAATGAAAAGTGAAAACGAAAAAAACTGGAGGAAAATTATATGTGCAGTGTATTAAAACCAACGCGTGAAATAATTAATACACGCGGATTATTAGTCTGTTACGGGTATTCAGGATTTAAGGTATATATTACATATATACATAACTATATATACATACAATTAAAATGAGCGTCGATATAATATCTTATGCATATGTATCTATAAACGTAATTTCATGCCAATATTTAGTGAGGTCGTTGCAGTATAATTTTTTTCTCAATTTTTTTTCTTTACTTTTCAATTTCTTGCTTCCCCTTTATTTTCTTGCTGGCCAACGAACTACCCTAAAGACTCGTAATTTCATTCGAAAAAAATAGAATAATTTCATAATGAATACATCGTTGTAAAAATTCGCGAAAATGAAACGTTAATGAAAGAAATGAAGAAGCGAACAAACTATTGAGTGAACAAGGTAATCGAATAATTGAGTGAAAATAAATCCCAGGTGCAAAGAAAATTAAATGCATTGAGTGGATTGCAAAACCGAGGATGATGAAAAAAATAAACGACGCCGAAAGTATGAAATTTTTCCAAAAAGCGCAATAAAAATCGTTTGATCCCACGTGTATGCTCGCCCTGCAACCTGATACCCTCAATCTTTCTTCCTGCCCTCCCATGCTGTAAATGAAACCCGGTTCCCTGTGTATGAAAATGCACACATTATACTATATATATCCCCGTATGCATTTATAACCGAGATTCACCTATTCGTACATACATACGCATATATATACATCGAAAATGAAAAATAAAAATTGATCATTGATGCAGACTCTGAATACGGTGAATACAATCGGATTTTCTAGTTATACACAAAAAAATTAGCTGGATAATTATTCCCGCGCATTAATTTTCCACCTGATCCGCTCAGGGAAAATTCTGAATATTTTTTTTTTCTTTGAAAAAGTTAGGCGGTTACTTTACCTGGTATCAGCAATATCCAAAATACCGAAAACTTTTTTCTACGCAATGTAAGAGCTCGAGACAAAACGTACCAACAATCGCACCGCTCCCGATGTGACTCAAGAATTATAATTATACACAAAAGTTTGTAAAGGAATGGAACAAATAAACAAATAACGTAAAATTCTACACATTTTATACCTACATTCATTAATATTCCCAAAACTGCGCTGAATCGTAAAATGGGAACGATAGATTAAAAAGTTGTTATTACTGTTAAGATTATCATTGATAAAAATTCGAAAGTATGTATATCGGAAAGAGAATATTCTTCATAGTATATTTTGGTCTTTCGTTCCTTCTTTTCTTTTGTCTAAAATCAACTCATTGTTTGTTCTACGTCGAAAATATCGGTGAACCATGTCATGCAGAAAGGCTCAAATCACCTACGATATAATCTTATGCTTGAAAATAATTAATAAATCCTCTGTATTTACTTTACTTACTCAGTATTTACTTTATTACTGTTGTACAATTAAAAAAAAAAAAAAAAAAATGATTATACGAGTAAAAGAGAAGTTGAAAAAATTACAACAAGAATGAAATCATTTTTCTTCGAACTGTTTTTTTTTTTTTTATGCTATCAGTATGATTTAACAGATAGAGAATGGAAAAAAGTGAGTGGAAAAACTGAATAACAGTGATTTCGATAACGATTACAATAGGATCGATTTCAAATTATCGTTGAAAATTTAATTTCCAATGTAAGTCGTCATACCGTATTCGGAGTCTTATTCCACAAGTTTATGTATATATATATTTATATATATATATATATACATATATGTACACATATGTATATTATGTATTATGGGTAGGTCTGCAGTGAATATAAGTAAAGTGTTATAATAGTAGAAATAATTTCCTTCCAAGATATTATTCTTTATTCTCATCAATTTATTTCTTTTAACACTGTATATATAACTATCAGCGTGTTTCAGGGGAAAAAATAATAATTTTTCAACATGGCACTCTTTAAAATTTGTTTAAGACAAGACCGAATATTATAAGTACGGGTCTTGCTTAAGACGTAAATTAGTATTTCGGTTGACGTAAGCAATAAGAAAAATTTTGTTTTTTACTCTTCTTCATCAATTCAAAAAGAAATTGAGACGATCTTCTACACAACATGAAATGCTCATTTTTTCAACAAACATTTTAGGGGGCACCACGTTGAAAAATTGCGAATTTTATTTCTGAAACATTCTAATACCTATATATAATTATAACATATATACATGTATAATATATGTTGAATCAATGTTTTCTTTCGAAAGAAAACAAAACTTGAAAAAAAGTCATCAGCCAGGCGCCGCGCAAAAGAATATTTTTTATGCATTATAGGCATATTGTAATATTATGTTATATTATACCGTGAATGTACCATTAAATAGAGATAATATATATGAACGACGAAGATGGAAGACGAACAAACAAAAAAGGTCTCTGTATACATAGAGCAGCAAACGTTGAGTAATGAAAATATGTAATAATAATAATAATGATGATGATAATGATAATAATAATAATAATAATAATAATAGTAATAATAATAATAATAGTAATAATAGTAATAATGATAATAACTGATATTTCGTCACGAAATCTTCGAGTAAAGAATTTATCATAGCATACACAAAAACGTATCAAATATTCATATGTCATGTATATATATATATATATATATATATATATATATATATATATATATATATGGATATTGGGCAGTCGGTACCATTTTGAACTGGGTCTGAACTTTGACCTTTCTGATTTGACCCATGATTTTTGATATGATCATCTCACTTTGAAAGATACTCGATTGTTCTTTTAGGTTTGTTTGATACGGTTGGAGTTTTCTACAATTTTTCAAGACCATGTTATTGATCGACAAAATTTAAAAATTTAACAAAATTCGAAAACATCGTGTGTGAAAATTTTCAAAAATCCGGTGTGACATATGAAAATGTTTCAGCAATCATCCACAGTAAAATGAATCCCGCTTCCAAATTTTTTCACGTTTTTTTTCGGAAAAGGCATGAAAAGAGAAAGAAGGAAAAATCTCCCCACTCCAGCTCTAAGCGTTAAAATGTTGTGATCTGATACACGATTTTACAATTTTTTAAATTGTGTCGATCAATAAGATGGTTTTGGAAAATTATAGAAAATTCAAACCGTGTTGAAGAAATCTTAAAAAATAGTGAGTCCCTTTCAAAGTGAGAAGATTCATATGCAAAATGGAGGGTCAAATCAAAGAGGTCAAGGTTCAGACCCAAGTCGAAATAGTATGGACTGCCCCATATACATATGGATGATACAAAGTAAACAAAAATAGCGACGGTACACAATCAAGAATAGAAATCAAGAAAAAAAAAATATCATATTATTATTAAAATATTATCTTTGTCGTATATTTTCCGATTCGTTATCCTTTTTTTCGGTTGGACTTTTTCCCACGCATGGAATCAAAATCTCTATATGATTATACAGAGCAGCAGGAAAAATATTTTAGCAACCACCGTTACGAATTATTATTATCAATATTTTTTTTTTTTTTTCATCTTTTTCCTGTTTTGGAAAATTTGCACAATGCAACCAAAAAGACGCTAATTTGCAAATTCGTCTCTTAAGATACTTATAATGTATGCGATTTTTTTTCTCTGTCCGACAAGCTTTTTCCTCTGCATCCGGAACTGAAAAAATTATTCCTATGCAGTGATAATATTGTTGTTATTATTATTATTATTGTTGTCATCGTTATTGTTGATGTGACTAATATATATTTGTTTATTTATTATATTTATTCTTGTTCGTGGCAGCTGGCTGACAAAAATTTGAGTACTTTTTTGAACTTTTTTACTACTGTTGCTGTTGTTTTTTTTTTTTTCTTTCTTGAACCTTTTCTTTATTTCCACTTTGTTCATACGAATGGCTCGAATTAACGTTATTTTGTGATTGTTGCGTTTGTTTCAGTGAGATCGGAACCGATTGAAAACAAAAAACTATTAAAAAACGAAATAGAAGTAAAAACACGAAAATCTACCGCCACAGGTGACACTCCAGACACGTGGCACTGGTGTACATAAATATTACATGTAACAATTTGTATATACAATAAGAATAAGCACGTAGCACGTGTGAATTATACATTATGTATTATATATATACATATGTATACATATACATACAAGATCAAAACTATAATAATATGACGTATCCTGACAACAAACAAACAATCGATAAATGAAAGTTCAAACATTTCCAAAATTAAAAATCTATCGAAAAATAACGCTAGATCAAAAAATACGTAGATTGTAAAGCAATTGCAGTTATACCGAATATGACGAATTGTTGCGAAAAAAACAGGAAAGGCATAGAAACAAATGTATTGCCATACGTACACATTAGGGCGAAGTGAAAAAGATCAATTTTCGCGTATTGTATCGCGCGGGAAAGTTGCGTATTGGCATCACTGAAAAAAGTGTGCGAAAGAAAAAAATTCGGAATCGATATCTTCGGTTCCGGCAAACGAATTAAAATTTTGAATTCTTTAACACGAGATTCGAATAGAGAAAAAAAACGAGAACGATCAATCAGCACTGAAAATGCATAAAAACTCACCGGGTGATTCGTTTTTAGCACCCCTGCGCTTTCTTGAAGCGAAAAGAACGTACCTAGCTTTCGTTTGACATATTAAAATTTAAAACATCTTGCTTAGTTTTGGAGATACCGGGACAACATCTTGAAACTTGAAAATCAACCGCGCATGCGCGAGTTTTATCGGCTGTTCGTGCAGCCTGACCATCCCGAGTTTCAGCTGTCACACTGTTTCTGGCGGCGATGTAGTCGATACGAATTTTCGAGGTTAAAATCTCAAATAATTGAGGTAGTGACTCGGAAGGGTTTGGGAAGCATTTGTTATTGGGTCGGAAAGTTGATTCTTCGAAGAACGGTCGGAATTTAATGCTTATGCTCTTCGAGCATGCAAATGTACACATTTTGTGTACGTTGGTTGGCCCGCCTGCATCGCAGACAAAAATATCGCTGCGAGAAGATTTCGCCGACCAATGAGATTGAATTTTTGGCGCATGCGCAGTTGATTTTCAAGTTTCAAGATATTGTCCCGGTATAAGCATTTGAAGAATAAAGTTTTTTGGGAAGAAAATTAGAAATTGGTAACAAAAAAAAATTAATTAAGAACAAACAACCGCCGAAATCACCTGGTAGCTGTAGAAATAATTCATGAAAGTTCCAACAAGAATTTGGCTTTCGTTTCAAATATCTCGTCCATTACCTGAAATACGAGCGCGTTAAAAGTAATTTGCCGGAAAAAATGTAAATATACACAGTGTACATGTATGCACATTCTTTTAACGCGCGCGTATTTCAGGAAATAAACGAGATATTTGAATATCGAATCGTCGAGCTTTCATGAAGTCTTTCTAGTGCTACTTGGTCATTTCGGCGGTTCTTTGTTCATAATTCAATTTTTTTTTGTCACTTTGTAATTTTCTTCTGAAAAAAAATAATTTTTCAAATGCACATATCACCGAAACTAAGCAAGATATTTTAAATTTTAATACGTCAAACGAAAGCTACATTCTTTTCGCTTCGAGAATGCGCAGGGGGGGATGAAATCAAATCACCCGGTAGATTTTCATAAATTCTTCAGTGCTAACTGGTCTTTTTGGGAACTTTTCTCCATTTCAAGCCCATGTTAAAAAATTAAAAACGTTATGGAGTTTGCCAGAACAGAAAATATCTGTTGTAAATTTTTTCTTTTAGCATACTTTTTACTGATGCCAAGAGACGACTTTCCCGTGCTACTACGATACAATCCGCGAAAACTAACCTTCTTCACTCTGCGGGAGTACACATGTACGCACAGAATCTTAGAAGGCTAATTTTTCGACCAGTTCGGTTACGTTTGGCAATGCAGATTCAGCCTCCACTGTCAATGTTGAAGCAGCTACAGGCTGATCTGTATTGGCAACGTGATCCATTCGGTCGCAAAATTAGCCATTCATGATTCTCTGCCTGTATGTGTATACGTAACAATAACAGTAAAAAACAGTATTCATAATAATGATAATCCACAGCATCATGCACCTCGTCTACGTATATTATGAGAATTCATTATAAAACACGATTATCAATAGTATAATAGTATAGTAACTATTATTATTATTACTATTACTTTTATTATTACTATCATTAGTAATATGATTGACTCGATGACGAGCAAAGAAAAATGGATCTTAGAAAGACGGTTACGGGGAAAAAATTTCAAATTTCAGAAATATGTAATTCTGCCGAGCTGACGAAAATTTTTCATTTCAATGCAATAATGGATGTGAGGAAAATATCTGTCGAAAAAGTAATGACAACTGTATTTAATAATAATGATATGGCAATGATGATAACACTTATACCGCGTCGAGTTATATTAAACGCGTGATAAATAATTCATGAAAAGATTTAAGAGAAATCATGATTGGTGAGGTAATATCAATAACAATAACAATAATAATAATAATAATAATAGTACCAACCATAATAGTAATCATAACCTATAACTACAAATGGTATTGAAAAAGAAAACACAAATTTCAAATGTAAAATAATTCTGCCCAGATGCCGAGAATTTTTCATTTAAATGCAATAACGAAGGTGAGGAAAAAATCTGATGAAAAAGTAATTATTGTATAGAGATGATAATAATAACTATACCGAGTCAAATTATGTTAAATGCGTGATAAATCATAACGAGAAAACTGAGAAAGAATCATGATTGAAAAAGTCATAGTAATAATAATAATGATAACGATAGAAGAAATAATAAAAATAATAAAATTAATGATAGAAATAATAATAAGAATAATAAAGATAATAATAATAATTACAATAACAACAACAGTAACGATAATAATTATAATAACAACGATAATAACAACAACAACAATAGTACCAATAATAGTCATCATGATCTATCGCTAAGCTTTGTGTAAATGTAAAGATGACGGTGATTCGCGACTCACGTATGTATACGTGCTGTGACATTAGGTGGATGCGCGTAATAAGGACCCCTAATTATAGGCAATACAGAGTACACAGTGGTTCTTACATAGACTTATAAAGATAGACTGAGCGCTCCTATAAGAGGCACTGACGATTACATATAAAGGACAGTGATATACCGGGAGTACTACTCTCTCTTTTCAATCGGCGTCACGGTGGGAGACAACGGAGCAGTGGAAGTGGAACAGCTATAGATACAGGCGCATAATTTCGCCTCATTCTCCTCTACCGCCTCGATCCCCGCCACAAATATCGTCAGAGAGAGAAAGGAGTACTCCCGGCATATTTCTGTCCTTTAAATGTTTGCTTCAAGCGGCTCATAAGAGCGCTCAGTCTATCTTTATAAGTCTGTGGGTTCTTACAGGTATGTTGCGCATCCACGTAAAGTCCCGGTTTAATATGTGTTATAATGGTATAGGTATACCTATGATAATAAGGATAACGGGAGAAGTTATATATACAGACTGTCCATGTAATGAATTTATCATCATCATCATCGTTAGTATTAATGTTGTTATTATCATTATTATTATTATCATACGTATAAATATATTACATGCTTAAATTGGAATTGATAACAAACAAATGAAGAAACATGAAAGAAACCAAGAAAAAGAAATGCTGTTTTACTTGCTCGAAGGGAGGGTGGAGGAGAGAGGAAGAGAGAAAAACACTTTACGGGCACGCCCCATACAATATTTTTTGCGGCGAAGCATGAAAAATCAATTTGACGCCAGTTGAGATCCCTACCTTGGACCGCGCAACAGAAGTTAGAATTGCCGTATAAAGTCAGTTATACAGCAGTATAAGATGCGCACTTCGAACGGCGCATCAAAATTGCAGTATAAAGACAATTTTTTTTTTTTTGCCCTAAATACGAGACTAAAGTAACTGTTTTACGACGACGGGCATGAAAATCTACAGCGGGCAAAAAATTTACTTTTTATCACACGTGCGTGAAAAGTGGGGCTTTGCGTGGCAGTTTAGCGTGACAAATGTAATCAATTTCAACTGAGTGTTGTGAAGATAGGTTCACGCATGCGCAGTCTACAATTGCTTCAATTTCGTCCCTAGGGAGGAGAGATTCACCACTCGTGCCCCACAAAACTACCAAGTAAAGTCCTACCACTTTTCATTCCTCTGTTATCAAAAGTAGCGGAGTAACACAACTTTCCCCTTTCACTTTCTTATTTGAGAACTTGTGACATTCTATTACCACAGCAACAAAAGTAAATGCTAAAAAGGAAATTGACTAGTAAGAGTGGTAGCAATGGAAATTTGTTTGCTTTTCTATCTCGAGAGTGCGTTACGAAAAATTTGTGTTACCAACAAACGTGGGGGAAAACTCAAAAGTTCTAGTAACCATTGGTTACTTCATCGCTCAGCTCGACTCAGGTGTTGATGCTTTACAATAGGTTGTCGAATAAGGGTCCCATACTAAAGCGTTGAGTGTCACCCCGCTGATAAAAACTATCTAACTATGTGACTCGGGCCCAAAGTTAGCGATGGCAACTCGAGTGGTTGCCGCCCTCACTTTGCTCGGACGCAAACTTCACACTCGTCGCATTCGCCAACTTTCGTCCGTCGTCACACAATATACTATTTTTGCCCGCATTTCTTCCGGAGCAGGCAATAAAGTAACTTTTTTGCCTTTTGACTTTTATACTAATTGAATATATATATTGCAATTATTAGTTAATTGAATATATACATATATATATGTATAAATACCAATTTGTTGATCAATGTAATTTGATCTCCGATTTTTGGCAGAAAAAAAGCCAAGTCCATACATGCGTTACAAAAAATATTGTTTGAAACAGGGGCAAGGGGCCTTTTTCCTTCGTGTGATTGCATCACTCGCCTCCGTCTCGGAATAAGTTCTCGTTTCGCTTATGCTTGCGAGCCCGCGACTTGGACTGTAAACTCCACACGCGGGCAAAAAAGAACCACTTCTCGCCCTTGGTAGAGAATATACTAATATAGGTATTTACCGCAGTTTTGAGGTTAGGTATAAAATGGCACTGGTCGGATCGAAAACCAGTGTCAAGAAGTGACTTATTTTTCATGACTGGGCCGGAAAACAAATTAAAAACAAACAAACCCACGTAAGTATCGTGAAAAAATATTAAAAATGAATGTATAATATTATAGAGGTTTAAAGTACATTTCTCATACAATACACAGTCTGGCGGATTCGGTCCCACCGTGTTATTCAGTGTTTTTTCAGTGGGTCCTTAAATCAGTAATATTAGAGTGATGTTTCAGGATATTTCAATCACTCAAATTCCAATCAATTCTTCGGTAAAG